>NW_008690625.1:11991-29577 GCF_000695815.1 Acanthisitta chloris | reverse complement strand
CTGAAATCTTTAATTGCAATGAATGATACTTAGGAGATAGTTTTATTACCATGTGCAAGTTGTTTTATTTCAGATAAATTTATTTCTGACAAAACAAACATATTTCAAAATTTCACACCAAATAAAAACTTTGTCTGGAAATTAGCTCATATGGATTTCTGAGGAATCCAAGAACTGTCACAAATTGCTACCATGACCACTGGGATATAGTGAAGTTTGTCTCTGGCTTCAAATAGAAATGTAGAAATCCTAACATTTTAGCATATAAGTTTTCTTGGAACATGGCTAGCTGTGAAAAAAAAAAATCCATATAATTCTCAAGACAAGTGTAAATCGTTCAAACTGGGTGAAAACCAGCACACAAGCAAAAAAATACTGAGTGCAAAGCATAAAGGTTTACCTGGTGGCCAGTGGAGCATAAGATGGTGAATTTCTGCAAACAGTTGTGCTCGTAAAGAGACACAACATCATGGAGCTCTCTCTTCATCCTCTTCTTTGTTGAAAGGAGAATCCAAGAGAAGGCAGGGAAGAGTGTCCCACTTTTCTGTGCTTTCTGTACTCTGGTAACTGCTGTCTGCCATAACAGCATAAGTCAGATTTTAGTCAAAGAATATGCATGTAGTTAGCTGCTGCTCAAAGAGCAGCACATTCATTTTAAGTGACATTATTATAAAAAAATAGTCCAACTATATGGCAGACTGAAGCTCAACGCTCGCATTTTCTTTGATCTTAGCAGGGGTTGAATGTCATGAGTTGAATGTTTTTGCAATCTAAGCTTGCATTCAGTTCTTTCAAACTTCAAACTCTTTATTTTTCCCTGAAATACTGTAAAAAAACATGTAGAAGACTATATTTTGGACATAACCATAACAGGACAATGAGCTTGGGCAAATTTACATGTCTGATCAATTAGACATAAGAGTGAAATCTTATGTATACTAGTAAGGAAGATTAATGCATATATATATATTTTTTAAATGCAAAAACTATTCTATAAGATGCTTTTTTTCCCAGTTGTTCAGTTTTGCTACCAGTAATTTGCTGAATTAGCAAGATTAAGTATAAACAACAGTAGAATTTTCACAGCTTCTTTTGAGGATATATCTTGTGTTTGACAAATTATGTATGTGTATCTGAGTGTGTGGTGAAAGGGACAATCTAAAAATGGTAATATTGCAACTATAATTAATATATTCTTTTTTATCTGCCTCATTAAGTCTATAATTAAAAGTTTTTCAGATCCTGTTCCAGTATGGAGTAGATATTTTCTCATGATAAATGAATAAATTTATGAAAAATAAAGCAAAAGGAGACTTATCTTTTATAAATTGGTATTATTTCAGTTTTCTCTTTTTTCCCCCCTGAAACACTGTAAAAGCTCATGGGTCCTGAATGTTGTAAATTAAACTGTTGTTTTCTGACAAGTTTCATACGAGTCATCTAAACTACAGCATCAAATAATTGCATTAGCTTATTTTCCACATGTGTTATAAAGTATGATTGAAAAAATAAACAAGAGTGACATGTCTTTGGTTGGGGCTTTCTTTTTCCTTCTTGAGAAGCTTTTTTTTCCACTGGGCATCTTCTTTTGCCTGATAAAATAATATCCAGCTTAATGAATGCTTGGTCTCTCTCAGCTAAAAAAATCTGCATTTTTTGGCCTGATCCAGAAAGAAGTGAAATCAATGAAAATCTTTGCATTTGTTTCAGAGGGCTTTGAGTCAAGCCTTTAGCTAAGCAGCTGTTTGGTACTTCTAAGCAGTATAAATCACTCTTTTGGATGATATACATTTTCCTGTACCATACAGCTAATCTATGTAAATTTTGAATTTAATTTCAACATGTCTCTTTACAGGTGACATCCTGTTTCATCTTGCATGCCTGATCTGAATATAGCTTGTATTAAGGATAATAGTTAAATATGATAACTAATTTGATTGAAGTACAAAACAAGGTAGTCAAACCAGAAATGCTAAATAATTCTCTTTCCAGGAAGAAACTAACACTAGTGACATTGCCATCTATTCCTGTAAAAAGCCATGATGAAAATGAAATATCTCAAATAAAAATTCAGATGATTTATGACAAATGAAGCCTTTAAAATGCTGTCAGGATAAATTAAAAAATGCAATGTCATTTGCAGCCAAATACACATGGTTCTACCTTTAGAAACACAGCTGAGGTTATAAATAGTTATTTTTACACAAAGTCAATGCTATATGTCAAACAGCAATTTCAGTTTTCTCCTATCAAATATAGTCCTTATGTAAAGTACATCAGGCAGACCTTTTAAAATGCAACAGTAATACACTGGTGGGGATAACAACACCTCCATTCTTGAAAACATGCTGTAGCAGAAGAATTTTATGTTATTGTGTTGCTAATAACACTATTGTTCTCAAAGTAGTGTGCTATCCTGAATGATTCTAGATCAGACAGACTGTTGGTCTAATGCTCCATGGGTTAATATCCAGTATCTAGTGGTACATTGGCTAGTACAAAAGTTTTTTCACATTAACATAGTGCTAATCTCCAGAAATGGTTGAGTCTCAGATTATACATATGGCCTCATTCTGATGTAGTTCTGTTCAGACACTGTATGTCTTCCCTTCTGCTCTTGCATGTGGGTTGCTTTTCTCTTCCTCTTTGCCATCCTCTCCAAATTTTGACATGAAGTTACATGGATCTTCAAAAATGTACTGCCTATACTGCAAGTTTCAGTCTATTTCCTAATCAAAATACTTCAGACATTACATACTATGTTGTGCATTAATCACTTGTACCTGCTGAAATAAAATACTGCAATATTCTTAAACAATATTGGCAATTAAGAGGGCATGCAAAGCATTCTTCTGTCCAGCACATTATGGTCTGGGAAATAAAGTTTTCTTTTAATTGCTTAATAGAGTTGTATAGTAATTTTCTTTTAGAAATCAATGACCTCTGTAATTTTAACTTATAGGAGTGCTTCGGAAATTCTGAAATACCTTGCAGGAACTCCATGCTTAATTTTTGACCTACTTAGAGGGAAATAAGATCATTTAATTCAGCTGATTTCAGAGTGACTTTGCTGTCATTTGACTAAGTGACCGAATGTTAGTAAAATGTCGTAATAAGGCCATCCTGCAGAAGAGGGTTAGAATGTGTGCTGGTTTGAGCTGGAGTAGAGTTAACTTTCTTCATAGAGGCTAGTACGAGGTTATGTTTGGGTTTTGTGCAGAACACAGAGTTGATAATGCAGAGATGTTTTTGTTGTTGCTGAGCAGAGCTTACACAGAGTCAAGGCCTTTGCTGCTTTCCGTACTGCCACACTGGCAAGGAAGTTGGGGGTGCATGGGAGATTGGGAGGAGACACAGCTGGGACAGGTGACCCAAACTGACCAGAGGGATATTCCATACCATATGACACCATGCTCAGTATATAAGGTGGGAGGAAGAAGGAGGAAGGGGGGACATCTGGAGTGATGGCGTCTGTCTTCCCAAGGAACCGTTACGCGTGATGGGCCCTGCTCTCCTGGAGATGGCTGAAGACCTCCTGTCTGTGGGAAGCAGTGAATTATTTCCTTGTTTTGCTATGCTTGTGTGTGCAGCTTTTGCTTTCTCTATTAAACTGTCTTTATCTCAACCCATGAGTTTTTGTAGCTTTTATCCTTCTAATTCTCTCCCCCATCCCGTTGGTGGGGAGTGAGTGAGAGGCTGCTGGTTCTTGGCTGCTGCTGGGGGTAAACCACGACAGAATGTCAGTTTGGCTTACAGCCCTGATCATTTTCCCTTCTCTGTCTTGTAGGATTACAGGATGGCTGAGTCTGGAGGCATCTCTAGAGATACTCTCATCCAACTCGATGCTCAGAGTAGGGTCAAATAGGGCAGGTTGCTCAGGGCTGTGTCCAGTGAAGTTTTGACTATCAGCAAGAATGGAGGCTCCAGAACATCTGTAGTCAGCCTGTTCCAGTGCTAGCTCATATTAAAACAGTGCTTTATTACACTCAGAATTTCCTCTGCTTCTGTTTGTGCCCATTGCCTCTTGTTCTGATGCTGAGCACTGATGAGAGGAGCCTGGCTCAGTCTTCCTTACTCCCCCAATGGAGTGTTAATACATGTGTATAAAGTTCTCCTGAACATTCTCATCTAGGTGCTGAGCAGCCCCAGCTCTCTCAGCTGCTCCTTACATGCCAGATGCTCCAGTCCCTTAGTCATCAACAGACTACAGGAAGGGCTGTTTCTTATGGTATTTTTCTATAGTATCACCATAAATGCTGGCATACAAATGAGAAAGGGTCAGTCAGTGAAACATGTTTCAGCAATGTCAGAACCAGTCCTGGCAAGACACAAGTATCTCTTTATGTTTATTGTTCAAAAATAGCGTATTTCCAGACTCATATTTATTCCTGTATGACCTACTTTCAGCAGCAGCTCTTATTTCAGTAACAGAAGATTGGGATCTGTGAGTAGCTCATACTGCAACTTAGTTAAGTGCCAGCTTCTCATAATCACACAGAACACAAGCAGCAAAATCAAATGTGCTTGTTTTGAAATTCTAGTGTATTCATCCCAACACACTTTTTCTGCTTGTCCACTCCTAAGGCTTTGACCTTTCTGAGTCACTAAAAAAACTGAATCTGATAGGTGTAATTACTGAAATATCTCCTAGCAAAAAAAAATAAAAAAGGAAAGATGGGAACAGAAATCTAAAAAAAAAAAAAAAAAGGAAAGATGGGAACAGAAATTTGTGGCCATGAAAACATTGAAAATATTTGAATTTTCAAGACCTGCAGTCTGTGTAACATGGATTGGGAAGCACTCACAATAACAAATTTGGTTTTGGATAGATGAAGAGGAATGACTGAATCATTTGATGGCAGCTTTCAAACTCAACTTCATGAAAGCTTTTTCGTTTTCATTTTCTGTTCTGTTCCCTTTTCGTTATACCGAGGTAAAAGAACTTAGGGCAGATGGAAACCACTAGAAACTGGGTAAATGTTTTATGAGAGTATTCTTCCATCTGTTTCTATTTTCTTCTATACAGTTACTTTGTTCACTCTCTTGAAAGGGTAGCCAAATAAGAAGGAACAATTTTTTGGATCTGTTCTTAGAAGGAGATTTTTTTTTTCCCCTTTGGTATAAATCCAAAATCTGCAGATCCTTTCCTTAACAGCTGCAAGAAAAGACATAATTTGAGCATCTGCATTTTTGATTTTTTAAAATAAAAGTATTTTATTAAATACTTTTTATTGCTTCTTTTCTATGCAGATAAAATACATATTGAGAAAAATACTGATCATGCTGCTGACACATATTGTACTTAGAAATGGTACATGGAGGATGTTTGTCATATAATCTTTTTCCTTGAACTTTTGTTTTCACACCATGCATATCCATATGACCACTGAAAATACTTCTAACATTAATTAAAACTTGCTAAAATGGCTAAAGAACTTGCCTGTAGGGTAGGGAAATGCAACAATACACTATATCTTGCATACACAGAAACTAACTACCCAACAGTTTTCTAATAGTAGCAAAGACAGTTACTATTTAAATGGCATAAAACTACACTCTTCTTGTGTTTAATGGAAATTTCCAAAATGAAACTAAAATAAAATCCATTAAAAGAATCAGAAAAATGTAGCTAACTTTCCAATTTCCATTAGGGAAATGCAACAATACACTATATCTTGCATACACAGAAACTAACTACCCAACAGTTTTCTAATAGTAGCAAAGACAGTTACTATTTAAATGGCATAAAACTACACTCTTCTTGTGTTTAATGGAAATTTCCAAAATGAAACTAAAATAAAATCCATTAAAAGAATCAGAAAAATGTAGCTAACTTTCCAATTTCCATCTGCCATGACTTTGGGGGGTGTATATGTATATATATATATGTGTGTGTGTGTGCATATATATATATATGATATCATGTCTCTTTCTAGAATGAAGAAGTGCTATTCAGATCCCATGATTTCTTCACTATGTAGACAAAGAACCTGATTTATATGAAAAATCAAACACTGCAAAGTCAAAAACTTTTGGGATTTTTTTAATGCAACTAATGCATTTAATGCTTTTTTTAAAGCTGAGTACACAGGATAGTCTAAAAAGTTAGAACCAATTATATTTAATGATGCATGTGAAATTATAGGTTTTCTGTAAAGTCAGTCAGGGGCAGTGAAGATAATACAGTATATTAACCCCAAAATATTCTAGATTGACCTCTTCTTGTGACTTAATGTGTTATCTTGCAGATAATCTAAAACTAAGAATACTAAACCCACCCAAAATCTTTTAAATAAAGACAGGAAAATTCTCTGAAAATTTCACATATTGTGTTAACTGTTAGAAGTGCAAGGTACATATTTTTTTTCAGTAAAAATGCATCATCTGGCAGAATGTATGTTATGTGGGCCATTTTACTAATTCATTATGCAAATACTTCAATGTACAATGTTCTTTAATACACAGAAGTCAACATCTGCATTTTGTGAGGGAGATAGTTGCTGAACACGAGTTATAATGGCACAAACTAGCTGTAGTACTGAGGGATGTTTAGCTACACATAGATTTACTGAATGACTCTTTAGTTAGCATTATGGGATGTTAGAAAAACCGTAAGTGTGGCTATTAAATAGATGATGGTTTTTTAAATTAACAAATTATTGGAAACTAGTGTATTGGGTTTGAGTGGCAAGGTTTTGGTAGCAGAAAGGGCTGTAAAAGGGGCTTATGTGAGAAGCTACCAGAAGCTTCCTCCATGTCCAATAGCTGCCTCCAAGATGGACCCACAACTGGCCATGGCTGAGCTCATCAGTGATGATGGTAGTGCCTCTGGAATAACAGATTTAAGAATGGGGGGAAAACGGCTGCATAACAGTATCTGGAGAGTGAATTGAGAATATGAGAGACAAACAATCCTGCAGACACCAAAGTCAGGAAGGAAAGAGGGAGAGGATGTGCTCCAGGTGCCAGAGCAGAGATTCCCCTGTAGCCCATGATGAAGACTATGTTGAGGCAGGCTGTCTACCTGCAGCCCATGCAGGTCCATGGTGGAGCAGATATGCACATACAGGTCCTGGAGGACCCCACACCAAAGCAGGTAAATGTCTAAAGGAGTCTGTGACCCTGTGGGAAGCCCAGAATGGAGCAGACTCCTATCACAATCTGTGGAATTGTGAATAGAGGACCCACAGGAGCAAGTTTGTTGGCAGGACTTGTGACCCCATAGGGGAACTGGAACAGTCTATTCCTGAATCACTGCACCCTGTGGAAGGGACCCATGCTGGAACATTTCATAAAGACCTGCAGCCCATGGGGATTACCTTAATTGGAAAAGTTCATGGAGGTCTGTCTCTGGTGGGATGGGCCCCACACTGGAGCAGGGGAAGAGTGTGAGCAGTCCCCACACTGAGGAGAAAGAAACAGCAGAGACAATGTGTGATGAAACGACCAGGCCCTGCTCCCTGTCCCCTTGTGCCACTGTGGAGGGAGAGAAAATTGGAAGCAAAGTTAAGCCAGGGGAGAAGGGAGGGGTGGGGGAAGCTAATTTAAGATTTGGGTTTATTTCTCACTATCATGGTACAATCACCACCCTCAGTGAAAATTTGCCTTTTGTAGTGCTACATAGAACGCAATAATTAGTCTTTGTGCTTTGGTTGTGGACCTCTATCAGAATGAAAAAAACATCACATGAAACATGAGAGTTATACTACCTTGAATGACAATTTTGACATTAATTCTCATAATAGGAGTTGAGCGTGATTTCAGTATATGCTAGAAGTGGTGCAGTTCCTGTCACCTTATACAATTTTGTCTTCCCAACTCTAGTTTTTTGTCAAAAGGTGCCTTTAGTAACACAGCCTTTACCTTCTGGATGTAGAGAAAATGTGGGTGTGATTACAGTACTGAGTGTTACATTAGGAATGGACATATATATATGTCCACTGTCCATACATACATATGTATGTATGTAAATAATGCAACATCTAATCTGAACACCAGTTCACAAATTTGTCACCTGCCTAGTATACCATTCCAAGTCTCCCTAGCAACACACCAACTCGTTGCAGTAACAATCCATCTGTCTGTTTTACCAATCCAACTGTTCACAAGAAAACCCAAAATCTTTCCAGGATCAATCAATCTCGGTATCCTGCCAAGCTATTTTCTCCTCCATGTTAAAATGACACAGATTCTTATGCAATAAACTACTGGGGGTTTTTTTAGGTCCAAATCTGTTGTGATCCACTGGTCTTCAGACAGTCATGTAGCTCAAATTTCAGCTACAAAAATTAGATAAGTAAAAAGACAGAGAAAAACTGATTAAAGTTCAGCACCTTTGCCAGAAAAAAAAGAAAAGATACTATTTTTAAGAAATTTTATACTCTTATAATGCCTTCAACACCGGGCACATCTCCATATGGGAGTACAATGCATAAGTTTGAATTGAAATTGAAAGGAAGATAATTTTGTGCAATCACAGAGCACATTTTACACTAGAAAATACGCAGCATTTCTTTGGGTGAGTGCTGAGTACTTCATATATATTGCAAAATTCTAAATGTAATTATCTGTATTCATTTCTCTCTGTCTCTCTAATTTTATGAAAATAACAAATTATGCATGTCATTTACCCTATTTCCAGTCTTATTTATTCTGCCTTTAAGCTCCAGTGACTTTGTGATTCCCTGTGTCATTTTTTCTTTACCTCACAATACAGGATCACAGCATGTTTACAATACATATCTTTGTTTTCTGTGATCCCAAAGGATAAATAAGGCTGGCAGGGACCTCAGGAGTTCTTTAGACCACCCCACAGCCCAAAGTAGGGCCACGTATGGGGTGAGACCAGATGTTCATGGCTAAGTCCAGTTGTGATTTTAAATCCTCCAAGGACAGAAGTAGCACAGTTTTCCAAACAAGCTTCTCATCTACCTCACTGTTCTCAGAAGATGAAAGTTTCTTCTTATATTCTATCTGAAACTCTCTTGTCTCAATGTAGACAAATTGCTTCTTGCCCTTCCTCCGTGAACTTCTGTGAGGACTCCATCTCCTTGATGACCCCTGTGTCAGCTGTGTGGTCTCTTAAGTGCATTAAAGCTGTTCATTCTCCATGCTGGCCCAGCCCAGCTGCTCCAGTGTCTTCTCAAAGGGCAAGTGCTCCAGCCTCTACCACCCTGGAGAGCCTTTGCTGAGCTCCCTTCGGTTTGTCCCTGTCTTTCCTTTCAGAAAAATATGAGAGAAACCAGGTACAGGTTCTAGATGATATCTGAGAAGTGCCACAGAGCCATTCCCTCGGCCTAGAGGTGATGCCACTGCTCAAATAGTCCAGAGGGTTGTTGGCTACCTTTGCTGCCAGCAAACACCATGGATTTATGTCCATCTTGCTGTCCACCTCCACCTCAGGACCTTCCCCACAGACCTGCTGCATGACCTCTCCATCTCCAGACAGTGTTGTTATTGCAGGATCTGGTTTTGCCCTGTAATAGGAAAAGTTTCTTGGCATTTGGAGAGTTTGAAATTCATCCCTGCTGTTTTGTAATGCTCCTGGTGGCCTGTTTCTTCAGCCTGTTTGAGCCCTGTCCTTGAGTGCATTGACTTGTACCCATAATTTGGCATAATCTGAAAAGGTGGTGAGAGTGTGCTCTGCCACCTCCTGCTCATTATTTATAGAGATGTTAAAAAGGGAAGGTCTTAGTGCAGATGCCTCTCTAGTCCACTTGACACAGGAATCCAGATAAAGTATGACTTGTTAACCACAATTCTGAGCCCCATATTTCAACCACTTGCTTGCCTAGTCATGCAGACTGCAACATCCCAATGTAAATATCTTGGATTACAGTGTCAAAATCTTGCTAAAGTCTGTGCAAAAAAACATCTACTACTGTCCCAGTATCCATGAATCTAGTCATTTTGTCATAGAAGACAACTGGGTAAGTTAAGCACAATTTACACTTAGTAAATACATACTGGTAACTGCCAATCACCTGTTTAACTGCATATCCCCAGAAATGTGTTCCAAGAGGACTCAGTCCATGATTTTTCCAGAAACTGAAATAAGGCTGACCATCCTGCACTTTCTGGGGTTAACCTTTTGACCTTTTTTGAAGGCAGTTGATATTAGTCTGTCTGTAGTCAACACTGATTTCCCTTGCCTTCTCAAAGACTATGAAAAGAAATTAAAAACAAATTGCTCTTTTTAAAAATCTTTTCAAAGCTTGCACATTTGACATTGAGTACATATTTTATGTGGTTGAATAACAATAGAAACACTGAAATTACACATCTCTTCTGCAGCTGGCTTAACATTTGATTTCAGCTGAAGTTGTATTCATTTTCATGGTACGTAAAGTCTTCTAGGTATGAATTAATGTCCTAAAGTTTCTGTCTACAGAATATGTCTTAGAAATCTTAAAGAGGGTCATTGTGTTGGCTTGCTTTCAAGTGTACTGTAGCTTGTAAGCTGTCATGGAAATATGAGATGTAGGGACATTAAAACATGAACAACAACTTAGCTGAGGAATTTTTTAATGATTCTAAATTAGCCTACTTTTCACTCAAAGGAAATTCAGGCACTGTTTCAAGTGAACACTCTAAGGATTATTCATATAAATTAATAGTGTAGGCCTGAGTATACAAATTTGCTAATTGCAATTTAAAAAGAGTAGTATTTAAATATGCTTTCTGAGAGTTTAGAAACTGTTTTTAAAAGGTTTCTGTTGCTTTCATTACTGCAATTCATCTAATGTCTAGTTAATTCTTATTCCTTTGGTTCCTGGTCTTCTAAAAATAGATTGACACCATACTTATTTAAAATAATTAAAATTATGGACAGAAAACCAGCATGACATATATTAATATGTTACATCCCTGCCTAGTCCCTTGTATATAATTTGGCTTTTAGATCATTCCTTAAATAGATATGTCTGGATGACTTTTAAATCCCATTCACCTGCACAAAGAGGTGGCTTTGTACTTCTTCTTGTAAGCATAAAACTTTATCAATTCTGTCTTCTGCTTGTACTGTCAGCATAAAGTAGCTACAGTTCCTGCTTTATGGTCCCCTACTCAAAAGCATCAGTATCTGGAAAGCTATGAAAGAGCAGGTTCATTTCTTGTGCATGAATTTTTGAGGTGCCTGTGGAGAACACTGGCAAGAGAAGAAAGCTCTAATACAAGATTTTCCACCCCTGCTGCTGGATAGTCTTATTAAGTGAAGTTTGTGCTTTATTTTGCTTTATTGATGTGTGAAAAACAGTTTTATTTATGCTTGTAGCACAACTAGCACATCTTACTCTTTCTACTGTCTTTTAAATATAGCCATCTCCCTGTAAAATCTTCTGTGAAAATCAGGTCAGCTTTATTTTTGATGTCCAAGTCAGCACTGAGATGCTGGGACTAATATGCTTCTTGTCCTTTTGGCAAGTTGTTTCATACCTGCACGTGTACTTCTTATTTGTATTTCTACACTTTTTTTCCTATGTTCTTTCCAACATGTCCTTAAGAGGAATTAGCATGTTAAAATGGATCATATGTAGTGGAGTAAAATATGGTTTGAATGCAAAAAATAGTAATGTTAAAACTAATCAAAATGTTACTGATGTTAGAAGGTCCTTAGATATTCTTGACATTTTATTGTTTAGAAAGATTTCAGTCCAGAGAAGCAATCTAATAGTCCTGGACAGTAAAATACAGCTCTCAATAGATGTCCTTATTCAGATGAGTTGCCCTGTATATTCTGAATAATTAGATTGTACATCGGTGGCTTGAACTTCATTGCTTGGTGCAAAGAGCTGACTCGTATCTCTTCAGGTCATGTGAACTTAATTTGGGATCTGTAATGTAATGGAGGTTAGGCTTTGTGCACAATTCACATGCCAGACTAACAGCAGGGGATTCATAGGGGTGATAGGGTTGAATGGATGAAAGCACTGCTGTATTACAGACTCACACTTTAAACCTAATTTGGAGACAGAATTTCACCTTTTCAACTCTTCCCTACATTCAGTCACAAAGCACAATTGCTCAGACTTTATACATGCCATGACTTTGGCCCTGCAGTCACAAGCAGAGATGTCACAGTTAGTTGGTCTAAAATGTGTATCAACACTAGGCACCACTTAGGAAAATGTTTAAAAACAAGTAAAACTAAGTGCTGAGTATTCAGAAGTTGGATATCATGTTAAATTGATGAGACAAAATGTGTTACAGAGTCTCGTGGGAAGCAAACGGTGGAAACACCAGTAGAGCTAATACTGCAGATTGTTCCTCTCCCTGGAACATAATGGAAAGAAACAAAAATAAGAGACATTTAATGTCTCATTTTTGGTTCTACAGCTGTTTATATTTATTCACATTTTAAATTTTTCACAGTAATCAAAGGAGGAAAGTAATACCATAGTTATATTCCCCTTGATTTATTCACATTTTAAATTTTTCACAGCAATCAAAGAAGGAAAGTAATACCATAGTTATATTCTCCTTTTCTTGCTTGCTTGCTTCTCCCACAACAGATGAGGTTTATAGTATTTCTTATGCTCTTCTCAATTATTGAAGGGTAAAGAACTGGTTTTAAAAGTTAGAATGTTCCAGAAAAGGAAAGGTGATTTAAGAATGAAAATAAAGGTACATTGAGATAAAAAAAAGAAGAGAAATAGTGACCCACAAATATAGCCTGATTTTACAGATTGAAGAAAACCCAGACAGAATAGATCTCCTATCACAGACAAATTCTAACTGGGAAAGTAAAATAAAAAATAAAGACCAGGCATTGTACTACAGGCATTGCTGTATGTGATCAGGCCATTTTCTATGATAATAGTGCTTTCTATTAATGAAAATGCATATTTATTTTCCTTTACATTAGAAAAGGCACTGGATGTAGAAAGGCTTTGTATTTGAGATCCATTTCACATCTCATCTTTATAATCAAACTGACTTACCTTGTGGTGTTAGATGGAACACAAATAGATACTAGAGGACAGAGAAAAAGGAGGAAATTATGACAAAATTTGACAGGAAAGTCTTGTGAAATTAAGTAAAAGAGTTTGAGTGTTTCATCTGAAAAAAGCAATAAATATTTTTCTGAATCTTTGATTTCTGCTTGTCCTAATTAGATATAACTTAGAAAAAGTTCTTCAAAATAAATGTTTTGTATATATTTTTAAATTTCCAAACCCATTCCTTATTATAATGAAAAGGAAACATTTTGAACTTGAAAATATGATGCAAATTACTACACTTCGCCTATAGCAAAACATTCTGCATCAAAGAGCTGTGCTAACTGAAGCAATAGTCAATGTTTAAAAAGAAATAATGAATGCAGAAAATAAAGCTTGAATTTTAATTCTCACAGCACATGTAAACTTAGATAGTTTTATCTGTGCAGTCATATTCTTGTCCTTAAATCCAGATCAAACTTTAGTTGTTCATAATGCCTGCAGTTGTTCATATACCTACAGTCCACAATTCTGGCAGATCTGGAAAAGTGAACCAGAAGAAATCAGAAGTTGTCATTTTAATGTGTTCAAATGGGTGTCGTGGGCTTACTTTGAAATGCTGCATTTGTATAAAAATTAAAAGAGGTCTTAAAAGAATCACAAAATCACGGATTGGTTAAGGTTGGAAGGCACTTCTGGAGGTCAACTGGTCCAATCCCTGTACACATGCTGGGCCACCTAGAGCTGATTGTCCTGGACCGTGCCCAGATGGCTTTTGAATATCTCCAAGGAGTGTAACTTTGCAACATCTCAGAGCAACCTGCACCACTGCACAGTAGCATCATAGTAAAAAAGTGTTTCCTGATGTTCAGAGGGAACCTCCTCTGTGTGACCATTGCCTCTGGTCCTGTCGGTAGGCACCACTGAAAGAAGCCTGGATCCATCCTTCTTGCACCTTCCCTTCACATGTTTCTATACATTGAGATCCACCCCCTCCCCCAAATTTTCATTTGTCCAAGCTCAATTGTCCCAGGTCTCTCAGCCTGTCCTCATAAGAGAGATGCTCCAGTCCCTTAATCACCTTCATGCCCTTTTGGTGGACTGTTTCCAGGATGTCCATGTCTCTCTTGTTCTGAGGAGCCCAGAACTGGACCCAGGACTCCAGGTGTGGCCTCACCAGTACTGAGCAGAGAGGCAAGGTGATTACCCTCCACCTGCTGGCAGTATTTTGACTAATGTAGCTCAGGATAATATTCACCTTCTTCACAGCAAGAGCACATTGCTGGGCCATGTTGAGCTGGTGCCCATTGAGACTCCCAGGGCTCTTTTTGCCAAACTGCTTTCCAGCTGGGTGGCCTCCATCAGACATTGATGCCTGTGGTTGTTCCTCCTGAGGTGTGGGACTTTGTACTTTCCCTTGTTGACCTTCATGAGGTTCTTAGCTTCCCATTTCTCTCCCTGAAGGAGAACTCAGAGACTGCTGCAATGATTGCCTCTCTTGCCTGTGCTAGTGCAGAGATACCTCAGAATAACCTGCTACCGAGGCAGGAGAGTTGAATAGTTGCAGCATCCTCCACAGGTTGATTAGTTCTGATTAAAAACAGGCTCTTCAGTGCTGGGTTATATTTCTGCACCGTAATTCTGTCAATGTGAAACAATACTATATGCAGAATATTTAAAAGACTAGCACCTGCCTCCTGTGTTTATGCAGCTTTCATTCAGCTTTCTAACAATCACTCTAACAAGAACAAGCAGTTACTAATTGTAGGAAGCAGTTAAATTTTCTCTTTCTTTTTTTTTTTTAAGGGAAGGAACAAATAACTATAGATTTTTCAGGGTTTTTTCCCTTTTGTTTGTGTGTGTTATATTTAAAACCGATTCCAAAAAACTTAATCTGTAATGCATGTAAGGACATGAAAATAAGCAACTATTTAGATTTAAGACTTGCAATAATTGTTTGGAATAAGGCAACCTGATTCTTAAGAGTATGAGAAACACTTCTGAAGCATTTGGCTCCTCATATGTATGCCTAGTTTTATCTAATAAACATAAGCATCTAATTCTAAAAATAAGCATGAGAAAAATTGTGAAGGCCTTCCATCCATTCTAAAATGTTTTCCTTTATTGGTATTTCCACAATGAAAAGAAAAAGAAATTGCTTATATACCATCCCCACTTAGATCAACATAGATATTTCATAGTTTTACTTACACGACTTGGCCAGTAGTTGTTCAAACTTCCTGTTTCCAACTTTCTGCAACTATGTTGTATCAACATAGATCTTTATCATCAGCTTATATAACAGCAATTATTTCAATGGAACTGATAATTATGAACTGATTTAACACTAACTGCAAACATGTTGATAATTATGAACTGATTTAACACTAAATGCAAACACGGGCAGGCCTGTAACATCATTCTCTTTTTAAAAAGACACCAGTTAGTTAGTTAGTTAGTTAGCTCAACCAAATTAGGAATTCATACCATTCCTTTTTAATTCCAAACTTCTGACTTTATTTAAAAACACATTTTAAAACAGTAAGGTTTGATAGATAAAATCTTCTATAGAAACAGCCTCCAGTAAGAAGTATGTATTTTAAATTTATTTTTGTAAGCTGGGAAAAAGAAGACAGGGAATTTATTTGTTCTAATCTTGTAAAGTACACAGTTAGTAAATATTCTGAATGAAATCCTAGATACTGTCAAGTGCTTTGAATGAGTTTTGCTTCAGCATTTCTCCTGAAAACCACAAAGATGATCAGGAAAAAAAGTCTCTCTCCTTTACACCACATTAGTAGTTTAGGAAAGAGCATTTGGGTAAAAGTACTTCTTGGTTATAGAAAAATCCTGTTGCAAGCCTGAATGGTTTTTACATTCTTAATGAACTGTAACACACTGTCCTTCTCCTACAGCCTTTATCATAAACTGACTTTTTTTCCATCCTCTTACTACTGAAATAAGAAAGGGAAAAATTATTTAATGAAAAAAATAAGGAAAAATACCTAACGAATGGTAGATAGAGATGTTTATGGTGTCATACCACTTTTTGATATAAGAACTGTAACATGCTCTTCATTTACATAATCAAATACTCTTTCTTGAGAAATTTATTCTGTCTTAAAACCTTAAAATCTCTTGAATGTGTTTCACCCTTTTATCACAGAGAAGAGTTAGTGCTTTTAAACAAGTAAGCATTGGCTGCAGTCTGATATAGCTGATCATTTTTCTCTGTTCTTCTTTGTATTAGAACTCCATGTTTTTGTGTGCTCAACATCATGGATAACTCCACCTTTTTAAAAGTACTCTTCCTTGGAGAAAGGTGTTGACATAAGCACTGTCTTCAAATAGTGTCTACATAAACACAGGACAGTAGACTTTACCTAAGGTGAACTTTTTGGTTTATTACCTTGCACAGAGAGGAATCTTATGACTGCTGAATTTTAGATGCTTTTTAAGATAGCTTAGAAGTCATAGATATGAAATATGCAGTACTAAATTGCTTAACTATACTGCTGGTAAAAAAAGTTGTCCGGGTAAAGTACACTATTTTTTCCTTTCTAGGCAAACAGAAGATCTATATTTTTATTCAGGTACCAGCATTGCTTATCCTCCAGGGTATTGGCCTGAATTGAAGATCAGCAAATTAGTAACTTTTATTTATTTATTTCATTCAATTAACATTCCTTTAGGGAAAAATAAAAAAAAAGAAAAAATAAAGGTTAATCTTCTGTTGGACCAAAATAAATATCTCTGATTCTTCCTTCTTTATGAAGGTCAACATTAAGGTTATGAGTAAAAGCTACAAAACTGGGTCAAAACCTTCAAAGCAAAGATTGTTAATACATACCTGTGATGGATTATGTCTTCCTTAGTAACTCTGTAAAAATGTAGTCCAGGTTTGTCTATAATCTCAGGCTGATATAAAATGATCTGGTGATGCAAAGTAATTGTAAACCTGCGCATCAAAAAAAACCATGAAGTCAGAACAAACTGCATTTTACCACCTTGACCAATAGCTTTACCAAGTTGCTTGATCTGGGAGTGGCTTCACTTAATTCAACAGACCTCATACTAGCAACATGTCCACTTTCTGCTGTGTGCCTCTTGTGCAAAGTAAATTCTAGTCAAAGTGATAGCAGTTGATATCTCCTTTGCACAGGTGGAAACAACTGTGCAAGAGATTTGAGTCCTTAATAGACATGTGCAAATCAAAATGTCCAAAGCATTTACTTCCAACATATAACTGAGGGATTGTTTTCACTCCTGTGAATTTTGGCTCAATTTTAACAAAGAATCATTAACACAGAAAAAAGTCCATCTAAATATAATTTGAAGACTATGCCATTTAAGCATTCTCTGTTACAAATTTCAAAAACTAGTGTTGTGCATATGAGACACTTGAGTGACATTTCTATTTGTATTCTCTAAGTAACATGATGAAGTCTACAATCTGACAACTGTTTCAAAAACTAGGGAAAGCAGATACCTAAAGCTACCAGAAAACCTTGATTCAAATCCAGGACTACTTGTTAGATTTCTCTCAAACTTCTTCTAGTAAAAAAACTTTTTAAATGGCTGTAAGCAGAACTTGGTGATACTTATATCTACTTAATGTGTAAGTTTCATGTGGCATAAAAGTTTTAATAGC
>NW_008690625.1:0-11952 GCF_000695815.1 Acanthisitta chloris | reverse complement strand
GTTTTACAAAACTAAATGCATCAAAGAGCAGGAACAGAGGAGTCTTGCACAGTGTCTCAAGGGAATCTAGAATTATACTCCAGTAGGGCATTTCAAGACCCCCACATTCCCCTCTAGGAAGAAGATTTTTGTAGCAGTAGATTTATATGCACTATATTTTAAAACATGGTACTGCAATATTCATTTTAACAGAATTTCTTGTATTTCCAGCCCTGGCAACCCTATCAAATTACATTGTAAACAGCTGTGTTGTATTAACACTCTTAAAAGGAAATTCCATTCTTGTCTGATATGAATGACTTTTCTGGTTTTTTGCTCTTCTTGTTTAGTTGCTCTTACTGTTGTGGAGTGCAATATGACAGTATGTTGGAGATGATTGCAAGTCAAGATTAAGATTATTATTCATGATTTCTTCAGAAATGCTTCAGATTATTACTGAGCACAAATGAATAAGGCCATGGAGAAGATGAAGGTATTTTAATTCTTCTTTCCAAAGCAATGGAATAACTGTGAAGCCCTGTCAGGAGCATAGACAAATATTTTAGCAGTAATGTATCTATAAAAAAATAAATATTATGTCAGTGCAGTTTACTAGTATTGACTTTTCAAGGTCAAAAGTTATTTCAAGTAGGGAATAAATATTATGTCAGTGCAGTTTACTAATATTGACTTTCAAGGTCAAAAGTTCTTTCAAGTAGGGGCAGATCTTGCAAAACACAAACATATGAATGAACATAAAAATTTTAATTGAAAACCTAAGAATGAATTTTTAAATCAGGGTACATAAAATACACATACAATTACAATAAATAATGAGAGATTTCATCTCAGTTTTCTGAGTATTTTTAGTATTGACACCACATCTGATTTTCTTGTTGAATTATCAAAAATATTATCTTTGTTCTATTTCAAGGATATCTGCAGTTAAAGGATATTTTTATCAGTTTAATGAAACTTTTTTGAAGCCTTACAAGTTCCCTGAAAATGACATATGAAGGCTAGGAATGAATAAATGGTCTATCTAGTTCCAACCAACAGTTAGATCTTGTATCAGCTGAGATAAGTACTACCTTTCACATTATATTTTGGTATTCATTTCTCTGACCTTTTCATCGGGTATCATCTAGAAATTACTTCTCTGGTCAGTGGAGATGAACAATGGAGGAATAAATCTGAAAATGACAAATCATTTACGAGGTGTCTCTCTCTCCAGTGCCTACAGAGGGAGCCTGGCTGCCACATTTTTAAAATTCTCTAATTAGGTAAGATGAAATCCCATCCTTCATAGGACAACATGATACATGACCAGTGATACATTCCAAACAGTAAAGCAATTAACTTCAAACCTCTGCATCCCATACATTATGTGATATACAACACAAAAATATGGAGCCTTTTCTAAGCAACACTGCATGTTATTAGGAAAACAACAACAAAAAAAGTGTATGTAATAAGGTGATGCTAAATGGTCAATGAGCTGAGCATGCATTTTACCTGTGCTTTACTTTGTATTTGTCAATATAAGGCAATGAGAAAATTGTAGACTAACAAGGTTTGGGGGCACTTGCCATAGCCCATTACACTAGAAAGTTCAGGTAGATTTTTTTTCAGACAACTGGGAAAATAATGTTTACTACATAACAATAACAAGGAGATAAGTAATACCAACATGGTTTGTCAAGAACAAATGATGTCAGATTGATTTTATTTCCTTTCATGACAAGCCAAAAATTTTTTAGGAAGAGAAGAAACAGTTGTCACATATTTTGAAGTTCAGACCTATTCTTTGTTAAGCCTTGTAAGCAAGTGAGGGAAACAGAGAAGAGTTGCTAATTACTCTCTATAAAACTAAAAGGATGTATTGACTGATGCTACTCAAGGTTCTGTCTTGGATCTCATTTTGCTGGCTTTATTTCTGACTTGCTTTCTGTTGCACCAAATTTCTAGGTAATTGCAGATTAGGAAGGACAGTAGTAATGGTGGGGGACAGGATTGCAGTCTGAAAGATCTTGACAGATACAGGAAAAAGACTGGAAACAAAGACTAATAGTCAATTCAGTAAAAATACATGCAAATTTCCACCAGACTGGAAACAAAGACTAATAGTCAATTCAGTAAAAATATATGCCAATTTCCACCCTTTTGTTCATTGTAAATGCAGATAGACATCAGTTGTAGAACATTTCAACAGATGTGGAACAATGGATATTGCTGATATTAGTTAGCCTAAAAAAAGAAAAGCTTGAAGGAAAATGAAGCTGCTGCCAGTTATGGTTTTCACTGGCTACTATGCTAGTCTGTCTAACACTGCATTGGGGGCACATCATTGGAACTACCAAAGGGTTCTTAGACACAAAGTTTGAAGGAGAAAGTCTGCTGATAAAAGTTATCTCCTTAATGATTATTGGAAGGTGTCCCAGCCCATGGGAAGGGAGTTGGAACAAGGTGATCTTTAGGATCCTTTCTAACCCAAATCATTCTGTAGTTCTGTGATTATTGTTGATGCCTACTGGTGATATTACAAGAAGTATACATCAATTTACAATCAGAGAAACTCAAAGAAGAAAAGGAAGAAGAAGAGGAGAAGGAGGAGGGGAAGAAGAGGAAAAAGAAGAAGACCACTAAGGAATAACTTTATAATTCTAAAGATAGTGATACCTGACAATTTCATGGGACATAGCTGGTCAGGAAGGAGTGGACAAGACTTTCTCTTCTTTATATTCTGAGCTTACATAATACCATGACTCTTTACCTTGGAAGTCAGACTTTGTGAGTCATATCTCTTACTTGTTTCTTTTGACGAAAATGGAGTTGTGTGTCTTGCCAAAATATAAATTCACCAGTGAAAGAAAGTCTTCAAATTTTGAACTGTGCTGATGAGGTGATCTGTCTGCCTGTTGTTTTGTGTTGGTTAATGTTGAATCATTAAAACCAGGGAAGATATATATTTTCTAGCTCTTTGTATTACTATTTCTACAGAGAATCATGTTTTCCCTGCACTATAATGGAATATGTGATGACCTATAGCACTTTCTTTTTAAATGTTGATATTAGAGGGATAGGAGTCATTATTATTTTTTTTTTTTTGGCTCTAATTTAGAAGAGGCTATTTCTAAATTGAACATAAACACAGTTTAAAATGGAAAAGCCAGGAAAGCTGCTTCCTTTTTTTGGACTTAATCCTACCCATAATTATTTTGGTAATGATTTAATGATGACTTTGATAGCAGTAAAATTAGACTTATTATTTGTTATTCCTGAGGACAGTTTAATGGGGGTAATGTGCAATTGTCAACAACTGATGCTGTAGCAACATCACCATTAACAAATGCAAAATCTAATTCATAGTCTCAAACATGGTTGAGACACAAGGTTGGCTTTTACAAGCACATGCATTGCTTCTACTGGTCTAAAAGGAATCATATAAACATATTTAAAATTAGATTTTGTTGCACACAAAGAAATTTCTTATGTTTTAGGAAACAAAGTCTTTATTATGAATTTTTTCATGCATCCTCCGAAGATGAGCACAATAACTCCAGAGCTATATGGCAATATGACATGCTTCAGAAACAGTTTAATAATTATTGCTATCCAGTGGTTTAAAATGTCTGTCAAGATACTGCTCCATCTTACAACTCTGAAAATGTCACTGCAGATTTTAGTTCTGATACATAGCTGTATTGTGTTTGCAACATTTTCTTAAAAATAGTATTGTATTTCAATAAACAATTAGAATATAGAAAACTCTTTCATACTTTCTAGTATACCTCCCTATTTCCACTGAATCTGCATTGTGCTTCCCTGTATTTGAGGTGACTAATTAATGTGATCCACTAAAGAAAACAAAATATCTCTGAAATGTTTTTTTTTTTTTGTGACCAACCTGACTGGAGTGGCAAAGACAGCTAATATTTCTCTCTTGCTATGTTACAATAAGCATCCAGAAAGCACATATTGAGGCAGGACCACTTTGTGGACAGTGAGACAAATAAGCACCTAAGATATAGGCAGGTACTACAAAGAGTCAAATTCTTGGCTGATTTCATTCACTCATCTTCACAAATCTACGTATTTAAATAAATTGTTCAGATTCATTGATTATGTCTGGAGACTTCAATACAGATCATGTTCAGAAAATGTCAGAATTTATTTGGAAAGAACAAAACTTTATTTTTTTTGGTCCTAAATCTGACAATGGTAAGAAACTTAGGACCTTTCTATAGTTTGAAATATATTACACACTAATAGTTTGAAAAATATTACTACTGCAAAATAAGCTATTAGTGACCATTAACGTTCATGTCCTGAAATAGTTCAAGGTATATGACTGAAACCCAGAAACCACAATATTGTTTTCTGCTGAATAAATAATGACAAATATATATCTGAATATTTGACCATGTAGAATTTTATATGTTGTGCTACTAAAGGGAAGTAAACTTCTCGATTAATTGCAAACAGAAAACACTCTGTTGCTGAGCTCTGGAACCTGGCCCAGTGTAATCTAATGGCTGTTTGAAAGGAAAGTTTTATTTTGTCACTTCTATGCCTTACATCAAAAGTTTAAAATGCCTGGATCAGAGACTGTCCCTGTGGGATGTATTTATGCTGCTGCTTTCTTACACTTTGTGCTCTCTTTGTATTACTAAGAATAAAGAAGATTCCAAGAAATTTTAAAAGATAAAAGAAATATATGTAAACGTAACTGCAGATTATTTATTGGTCATGTATCAGTAGAAAGGTTCTATGTACAGGAAATTTTGAGAAGAAAACCTGCAAAAGACCCAAGTCTTAGGTATAACTAGAACTCAAAACCTACAGCAGTGTTCAAAGCTGACTGAAACCATGCAAAGTGTTATTTTGAAGGTCAATTTTGTGTTTAATTGTATGTATTCTAAGTTCTCTCAACCAAGTTTACTTGGAGTGCTTGAAGCATGTACATAAATCTTTACAATAGCAGGGCCCAAAAATCAATATGGTATGTACCTAATAATTTTATACTAACAAAATACTGGTATAAAAATATAAAGTACTTCATTTTTCAAAATCTGAGGCATCTATTTTTTGTGATTGCAAATGGGTACTTATTGGATGCCATGCATCTCTAGTAGAGGAAATCCATGTCCTTGATCATTATGTAGCTGATAGAGAATATATTTTAAAGCTTCTTATGTTGATTTCAGTTTCAGTTTTCTCTACTATTTTGCAAATTGGAGCAAACAACATATCTGTCGTCTTTGTGAAAATAGCTTCAATATTTAGCAAAAATGGAAGAGATAGATCAATGCTTTACTTTGGCTATGACAATCTCAGCAAATTGTTCATTTTCTGAGGAAAGGAAATATGACGAAATGGCAGAAAAATTAAGATAATCAAGAAGAACTAATGATAATCAAGGGATATAATCTTTCTGTCCTTCAGAGGTGCGTGTGTGGGCTATGTATCTCCATGAATTAAACACCTCTAATTATTGAGTTAAAGTTCTGAAATGCTGTGTATTTCTAAAAGAAAATTACAGTACAGTATCAGCATTGCTATAGCTGAGCATGAAAACATGTCTCTGTACCAAGGTCAAGTCTCATTTCTAATCAGATATTGACATATTCATTCATACTGTTTTGAAATCTGTTCTCCCTCAGGGACTGCAGGACAGGCTTAGTGACCCTTAATTATGGTCACAGAGAAAAAAAAAAAGTCATTAATGAGATAGTGCCCTTTGGCTCACACACAAAGCAAAAGCAGAAGCAAAAAGCACAAAAGAAACAATAAAATTGCAAAAAACCTCCAAAACACCAACCAACAAACAAATAAATAAAATGCCTCTGAGCATCTCCAAATGCAATTAATTTGAACCCAACATTTACAAAATCTGGGAGTATATCTGTCAGTCTAATAGGGCAGTTATCCCTCCCATGATCTGCTTTGCTCTGGTTTTGTTTTTTTGAAGATTAAGGAAATGGTGTGATTTAAGGAAGCAGGGAAAAACACACTGGTTTTTCCTAGCAGGGTATTCATCAGTCATTTAACACTTTTTCAGATTTGGGGTTTAACAAATTATTACAACTAGCTATGAAAAGATTTTTGTTGAGTAGAAATTCAATGGATGATTCTTGGTATTTTTTACATTCGATTTTAATGGCCATGGAAGCACAGTTTGAGATATATATTATGTCAGTTATCATCATTTAATGTATCATAATACAGTGAAACCTGAAGTAAATAAACATCTTGTTTAAACACCCAGTTGCTGTTGATCAAAGGGCACAGTACTGGGAGCATAACATATTGCAGGCAACATCATTCTTGGTTCTGCTTCAGTTTTAACTGTTGTTAAAGCTTGAGTAAGCAGTTTTAACTCCCCTTGCCCATAAACAGTTGTTTCTCGTGGGACATGTTGCCTGTGGCCATTAAGTGAGGGCAGTGATTGATGAAGACAGAAGTTCTTTTGATTAGTAAAATGGAAAACTAAAACTCTCAATTAAGAAAACACTGAATTGTAAAAATTTGAGCCAATGTTTTAATGACTAAATAAGAAAAGAAAGATATTTTGAGGAATAAAAGAATTCATATAAATCATTTATCAAGCAGATTTTCCTCATCAGTGACAATTTTACTTTTGCTGGGACAAGTGTTCAAGCTGCTGTGGTTTCAGTCACCTTTGAAGAGCAATTCTCAGTGATTCAGTCTCAAGAATGAGAATCAAAATCCTTGATCCAAGATGCTTGAAGTGGGTGATGACACAAGTACACATTGGGGTACACAATTTTTTTGATGTGTACATTTGCTTATACAGACCATAAGGAAGAACTAAATATTGACTAGATAACTATGTAAGGAGAGAATAAAACTGAAGAGCTGCTGAAAGACACAGAGGGTAGGAATTTTTTTCATACCAGATATATGTTTTGTGAAAATTGTACAAGTTTTAAATGCCTTTACAGACCACTCAAGTTTTCAGTTAATACAAAATTTTCATAATAATACAAAGTTTTCAGTTAATACAAAATATGTAGCAAATCAATAATAAAAAGGTTACAATCAACTAGATCGAATAAGTATTAATTCTTTCACATTGGAGAAAATAGTACAGAGGCAGAGTTTTTTATGTGATATGGGCATTTATTCATAACCTGCTGAAATGTATATCTTAATATAATGCACATATGAACTATATCTAGTTACAAATTCTCTTGAAGGACTAAAGAAACTCTGGGATCTGAATGCTTTTAGAAAGCTAACTTGTCAAGAATTAACTTCAGTGTGTATCTGGGATTGAAGCAACACATACTTTTGAATTACTATTTTGCCTTTCTCTTACCGTGGTAATGATTTTCTAAACTGTAACAGGAGCTATACTTATCTAACCAGCAGTAGGATTTGCTTCTACACTTAATCATTCTATTACTTCATAAATGTTTGAATAAATCATCTCTTAGAGGAGTAGGAAAAATAGACATCTAAGGCAATTGAACTATACAGCCTTCTTCTATAATTGATATCCTCATGTCCATGTTCTGAGCTTTAATACTGATGCACAACAACCAAAAATCTTCTTACACAGTAAAACTGAAAATGCATTTCAAAAGAAAGTAAAGAAAACTATCAAGTATTTTAAATGTTACAGAGCTGGCTCATGAGTCTTGAATATCAACAAATCGGATTCTGCAAAACAATCCTGACTGGTTTTCTAATTTTCAGAAGCTGATAGAATAATGCTTCAGTAGTTTTTCTGTTCTTCCTAATTAAGCAAACAAAGAAAAAATACTCCCAAGATTAAAATGCATACAGAGCTCAAGAGAAATTTAATTTAAAACAACTTTACAGGAGGGACATAAAAGTAGTTTACTGTCTTAGCGTAAATAAAATTGTGTGCGATGAAGATTATCAAGAGTAGGAGAAAAGAAAATTGCATCTACAAGGAATGAACTTGTGCCACTCTGTGTTTCTCTCAGAAGACAAGGGAGTGAATACAGTTGGGGAATGTGAGAAGGATGACAACAAACTCCCTAATTTCAAGAATCCTCTCAGTGACATTCAGAAAATCTCCATACAAATAGATCTTCATCCTTTCTCTTCTCATGTACAAATGTAATATTATCTTTCCATAAAGATAATCTTAGCAAAGGTTTCCACTTCCTAATGCTGGGTATGCATGACATTGGGATGTTTCCTGGGTGGTTTTGAACAAACAGTAGCTGATTTGTCAGGTGAACATCAGAAAAAAAGCATATATAAATTGTTAAGGGCTGAGATGTAGATATACGATTAAGGGCTAAAAAAATGGATTAGTTGGGCTACATTGCAAATATTTCTTCAGGTGGTCCTGTTTCTTTGCAGAAATGTAATGAACATGTAATACCAAATGGCTTTCCATCTTTCATGTTGTTGAGTACCAATTAAAAAGCACCTATGGGAATAAATCAAAAAATATGACCTACACTCTTAGGATGGTAACATATCTTTTAACATGATAGGATCTTATAAGAAAGGATGAAATGAAGCAAAATGCTGTTGAGTATTTTTTGTGTGGTTTTGGTTTGTTTTGGTTTTTGCAACAGAGTGCATCACATAAAAACCTAGAACTCGACACAAAATATACTCATATTCTAACACATTCTTCTTCTGAAATATTTTCCAGTTCAAAATGAAATTTTAAACAGAAAGAGGTGGGCAACAAGAGTTAGCCTAACCCATCACTAACCCAAGGGTATAAATGTGACTCACCTGGAACATTGGAGACCTAAATTTGACTTTCTGCCCTGTCTGATTTCAAATAACAACTTTGAACCTCCGTCTTTTATATTCAAGGTGAGTGCCACTATCAGCAAACTATAAAGCTAGTCTCTTTCTCTGACCTAATGAATATTCATTTATATAAACAAAGTAGAACAGCCACAGTAAGAATGAGTGAAAGAGAGAGCAATTTTGGTTATTCATATGTATTATACTGATTACAGGGACCAGAAATTCAAAATGAAAGCTGACATTCACTCATTCTGCAAAAAGGGAATCACAAAAAGCATGCTAAATGCAAATAGGCAAACAAGAATGGCAAATATTGAAAAAAATTACATGTTTTAAAGACTGTGAATGTCTTTAAGAATGGTTTCTTTCAGGAATAGCTTGAGTAGATAGAATTTGTAATTTCCAGTAAATGGATTCTTCTGTAGTCCTTATGCCTCCTCCCATGCCCTTCCTGTTAATTTAAACGCTGCTTGTGCTGCTACTGTCAGCTCATTGCAGCTGCAAGATCAGCCCTTAAGAGTGCCAGGCAAACTGGGAACATCTCTTCCAGGATGTATGTTACAGTCAGTCATTAGTCTGATAACATTTATGTACGAAAGAAAAATTGCAATCTTTGTAAGTCACACAAATGTAACTTCTTGTGCCAGTCAGGTTATAAATCCCTAATGTTTTACAAGCTGCTCTTGCAAGTCTCTGTTTCCATTTTGTATGTCTGAATCTAAATGACTTCTGTTACTATTCAGATTGATTTAACCTTTCTTCAAGAGCTATCATATCCATTTTAAAGAGGAAAAACTGTGATCCATACGTAGCAGAGTTATGATGAAGAGCTGCCAAAATGAAAAACTAGTGGCATAAGTGAAAGTTTCAGTCTCATATTGCTATAAGTCATAAGATTGTAAAAAAAAAAAAAAGTTAGATTTGAGTTTCTTATGAAATGTCTACTAATTTTTAGAAATAATTTGAAGTAATGAGGAGGGGAAACCACTTGACTGAAGAACTGTTAATTTGTGTTTTCGAAGTGTGCTTATATACTGATGTCATAACTTGGAAAGAAAGAAAGAAATATTCTTAATGTTTCTCCTTAGAAAAACATATCAAAATTTATAAATTTAGGGCTTGAAAATCAATATTTCACTATCAAAACTCCCATTTTCTATTACAGCATGTCTCAAATGAAAGTCTGCTCCTCTTGTGTTAGTTCCAAGCATTTAGAAGCACAGTCTTGCTCTTACTGTCCCGAGTTGCAAAAAAATCAGTAACCTTCCACTGCAATGTCTGATTCATATTCACTTATCAATACCTGTTACCCCAACCTTTCATCCTAATTGTTCTTATATGTTCAATTTACATTTGATTATTCAATGTAATAATATGTACCCATTAATGCAGCTCTGCTTTAAGAGCCAACCAAAAGAAGTGCATGAGCTAAAATGAGAACTACAAACTGTTCTATGTTAGTTGTTAGCTTTCAAGTCAGAATACTTGAAAGAAGTAGTTTGCAGTCCTTTGCATCATGGTAAATGAGTTTTAAGTAGGTCAGAAAGGTTCTCTGTATAAGGGAGTCTGTGTAATGTGGTTCAACTGGCTGTAGGGGGGCATGATTCATTGTACATTACACATGGCTTCCAAACATAACTCTGCATTTTCTATGTGCAAATCACTGTATAAATAAGTTATTTAGAGAAGATTGAATAATAGCAATATCCCGTATTTCTCTGTATTGTATTATATAATTTTCTCCATATTAAAGAATAATAATTCTGTTTAATAGTGATGCATTTTGATGGATTGAATCTATCATTCATCTCCATAAACACATAAAATTAACTCTATTATTTATGACTATATAAAATACTATAAATACAGTTTTTTCTCAATATCTAGTATTTAGAATTTATGAGGATATAGATGTGTCTGTGTGTATGAAACAGACATAAACCAAGAGTAGGGCATGGAGGCAAATCAGTTATTGTGTTTACACATGCCTGAATAACATATTTTCTAAGCTAATTGCCAGTTTGTAGTGCATTTCAAGGGCAGGAATGAACATTAGGAATAATCCGGGAAGAGAAATAGATATTTCAAACAAATACATTTATTTACTTAAGCAGATATTTGATATTAAAGTTATCCACAATATGAAGGTATTAGTGTAATACATAATGTATTTTTTCCTGAGTAATTATTGTTATTTCAGTGGTCATAAATATTTAAATTTATAACACAATTCTTTTACATTTTTAAAATGGGATTTTTGCAGAGGAGATGAGACAAATCTTAGGGAAATGTAAATGACTACCTGCTCACTTGGGAAGGAGAGGTGGATATCATCTTTGTGGGTAATTTCACACAGAACCAGAAGAAAGAAATGCCTCTGGGGATATCCATCCATGGAGGATGACTGCATGAATATTGTGTTTGGCTTTTAATCAGTATTTGTGTGACAATTGGTTGTGTCTCAAGTGGCTGTGGGCTTCATGCTGAAAGTGTTAACTCAAGAAGGGGACTCGAAGTTCCCCTGGCCTAGAGCTCTAACCCAGCCAATAACCTGAAAGCAGCCAATAACCACCCCTAGGCAGAAGAATATAGAACAAGCACACTGCTCTTGTACATTCTTCCCACCACCTGTCAGTTGAATACCTATGCAATTCCTAAGCCAGTGTAGGCATCCAGACAGTTGCAGTTTTTCAGGACTTCATGTACTCTTCAGTCCCTTAACAATGTTTTATCACAAGTCAGTGAGTTTGTAGCTTATAAATGAGTTATGAGGTTTTTGCTTAAGCTAAGCTTGGTAGATCAGTTATTCTATGCTGGAGAGAATGTTCAAAACTTATAGGCTCAATGTTATTGCATGTAGAATTACTACATAGTTCCTGCCTCACTGTAAAGAAGGTGCAACTTCTTCACAATCAATGCTGGGAATTTAAGGGATTTCCATATTTTTATTTAAATCTAACTCATTACTGAGATCAGCCTGCATGTGAGTTTGAAATATATAGCTAAAATATACTACTGAACATCATTTTTTTAATCATTTACAGAAACGTTCTGGGATGTAAAACCATGTGGTAAGTCAAATGTTAGGGCTGCAGGTGAATGGCAGGGTGATATCTAGGCAATGGCCTGAGTTAAAATGCAACTGTCCAGGACAGAGGAAATTACAGGAGAGGAGGCAAAAGGAGAGGGAGAAGGAGAGGGAGA
>NW_008690624.1:28771-39005 GCF_000695815.1 Acanthisitta chloris | reverse complement strand
CCCCCCGGTTAAGCCTAATGATTACCACATAAACTTGGCCAGAACAGGTTGGGAACAGCTGTGAACTTAACTGTCCAACATCATAGATTCCTGTCAGACTCTAATGAGAAAAAAATTAGCTTTCCCCATAGTAGATGATTGCTAATGTGCTAAAATGTTACTGCTGATCTCTCCAGACTGCTTTGAATTCTAACATCATTCTGTCACACGGTCAGGATTGAGCTATGAAAATGTCCTGGTTTTCCTAGCGATGCTCAAGTTCTCCAGGACATCAAAGTCAAACAGAGCAGGATGAAGGAAAGAGGACTGAGTTTTCTAAATCACTGAGTTTCTCATTGCTACCATATGTCACATCTCTAGTAGTTTAGCTGGCAGCTGTCTCACCCAATTCTTTGAGTGCTTAACAGGCTCTGTGAATTGCACCTTCCCTGCTCCTAAGGGTGAGCTGGGCATGAAGTTTTGCTGGGATGCTGGTTTCACCCAGCACATCTTGGTGCTCTCTGGAGGAATGGACAACCTACTTCCTCCTCCAGGCTTTCTGTCACAAAAATAGTGGGAAAACTATTCTTTGCTGGTAGGGGGAAAACAACTCCTTAATTTATCATCTGGTGAATAACTTGAACTTTGGCTACTGGGTTGTTAATGAAAGAGAGTGATGGTTTAAGCAACATGCCTTAACTTTCTCCCAGCTTATTCTATGGTGTCAAAGGACATAGAGGTGAAGCATCTGTCTGTGAAAGCCCCAAGTCATCTAACAGAGAAGCTGAGTGATTTTTTCCTCTGGTACATATTGGATAGGGCTAAATGTCCCAGTCATATGGAGTCTGGAGACCTGCTTCTACTGATGGAGTGTTTGCTCTGTATCAAGAACATTTCTACCCCTCAGGCCCCACACCCCTGTGGGTGACTAATGTCATAATAAGAAAATGAAAGGAAAGAACAGGGACACAAGGGATCTTCCTGGCATACCAGAATATAGACAGTGTGCTTCTAATGCACTGCTGGGCAGAAATGGTTCATGGCATTCTGTTTTTCAGAACTTTCATCCATCAATGCATGATTTAGGATTAAAAGTTTGTTCTTTCCAGATGTAGAGGCCACTTACTGAAGAATAATAAGTGATCACATCTTGTCTTTGTTGCGATAAGTTCACCTGATAATGGAGTCATTATCAGGCTACATGTCAAGTAAATTTGAATTTTCATTTGGCTTGCACAGTAGCTATGGAATGTGTCCTGAAGCAAGTTTTCCCTTCTGGATGGAACCAGCCTCAGCCCAAACATCTGGCTGAACTGATCTGACTGGACACTTTTGGCTCTTTGGCCAGTTGATCTCTCTTGGTCTTTGGACATAGCCGTATTTTTTTCCTCTAAAGCCTTCTTGAATGATCACCTGATCACAGTGATCTGTAGGTTTGTATCACACCCCTCACTGTGTGATTTTTCTTGATCTCATGATACATTACAAATTTCCTCGTGTGATGGGAGATTATTAGGAACTGCAGTGACAGGACAAGGAGTAATGTGTGTAAACTGAACAAGGGGAAATTTAGATTAGATATTAGGAAGACATTTTTAATTGAGGGAGGTACTGGCACAACACAAGGTGCCCAGGGAGGTAGTGGATGCCCCAACCCTGGCAATGTTCAAAGCCAGGTTGGCTAAAACCTTGAGCAACGTGTTCTGGTGGGAGGTGTCCCTGCCCAGGACAGGGGGTTGGGACTAGATGGTCTCTAAGGTCCATTCCAACCCCTTAACTTACTACTATGAAGATTTCTGACTGGAGCTTGTAAAGAACTTTTCTCATACAATCAAAGTATTGTATGTGGCCATGAAATTGTTTTTAGCTGACCAAATTAATTCTTTCATGAAAGACACTGGTTATACACCAAGCAACATCAGTGCTTAACTTAGTGCTTTATTTGTGTCCTTCAGCTTAAAGAGCACATTAACATCCCTGAGAGGGCCAGACCCACAGTGCCTCTGCTGCAGGTACCTTTGTAAGCAATTTGCAGCACTCACCAGTCTCCAGGCAGCTGCATTTGTCAAGTGGCAAAAATTCACCTCCATAGCCTTGTTCTGCATATGCTTTTCTGCCAAGACCAGCCCAGATTTTTAGGTCCTAAGGACTGGACCTGCTGTGGTTAATTCTGAGAGCAGTATCTGTTCTTCTGATGGAGATGTAAAGCTTCTCAGCCCAGAAGAGTATTTTGTAGCAATAATAATTTTTTACTTTACTTTGTGATGAACTTTGGACCACAGCTTTTGAATCTGAATGCCTGCACTGGGGTGCTTTGAGTGTGTGCATCAGCGTTGTAGGGTTCCCCAATGCACCTTCCCCAACACTCACCCTCCTACCCAGCTTACAGTCAGCACTCCCTGCATCACCCCTTCTTGGAACCTTGGCAAATCTTTTTCTGTACCCAGAGCCTCAAAAGCACAATGTGTCCATAACTACTCTCTCTCCAGCTGGAGAGAGAGGAAAGGAGGCACTAAACCAGCATCTTAGGCTTCTGAGTCCTACCCAGTTTTCCTGCCCTTGCCCAGTAGTATTTAGCAAAGTAAGATCTAATTGTTAGAACCCAAGACCAGCCAGAATATGTTGCTGACAAGGTTTAACAAAGGTCTTGCTGGAGATGTTTTTAAATCCTTCCTCTTTTCTCCCTTCTGTCACTGTAACAGTCACCCCCTGAGCTGTTGTTGCTAAGCTGCCCTAAGAATTTGCATTTCCAAGCAGTCTGAAACTCTCTTAATTTCAGGAACAACCTCAGCAAAAGGAATTCCGTAACCTAAAGTGTGAGCAGAGCTGAAACAATTGTTGTACATTCAGTGTATTAATCATGCCAGGGAACAACTGCCTATGCTGCTGTGCAAACCAGAGGAATCTATTTTATAAGATGTGCAAAATTCCCCCATCAGTTCCCCAGCACAGGTTAATAACCTCCAAAATGGTTTTGTTTCTGAGCCAACGTATCTAAGGCTCACAGGGAGGGGAGCGGAAGGTGCTGCTGCCTTCAGAAAAAGGCAGTTTAGGTTTGTGTTTCAAAAGATATCGATTCTTGCACTGTGGGAACCTGGAGAATGGTGTAATTCCATGTGGGACTTGTGTTCTGAGTGAATGGGGAAAAACAAGATCAGCAAACAGATAAAGCAATTGAGGAAAAATGGCAAAGACAGACAGAAGGGGTTTTATTGAATGCTGTAATTGAATGGCAGAATGGGCTTGGTAATAAAGTGATTTTACCTGCTTTGGCCTAAAAGGAAGACAAAGCATGTAGGAGGAGAAACTCCCTGTTAGATCTACCAATATGGTTTGAAAGCAGAGCGTGGAGTGTGGAGTCTCTGCACCAGCCCTGGGATGAACAGCAGGTACTTATAAACCTGCACAACCCAATGCAAGTGAGTAAACCCTGAGAAGGATGAAGGAGGAGAACTCAGTGGCATGAACAAGCCAATATTACCTTAGCAAGCAAGTTGAGGCTGAGTCTCCAAGGCTGAGTCCAATGTGATTTGGCAGAATGACCAGAGGGATGTAAATCTGAGGGTTTATGGTTTTTTGTGAGTCTCACCAGCACCCACAGACTGGAAAAGCACAGCACATTCCTGAAGAGCCAAAGGGGATTAGGTTTAATCTTAAAAGGAACAAAACAAACTTGTCATGGCTGGGAAAAGATTTATGTTTAGAAGCCAACAGGTTTCATGCAGACAGTTGAATTAATATGCTCAGGTTGTAAGTATTCAAAGCATCTGTTCTGAGTGAGCTGCAGACCAGGAATTAGTCAATGGCACCTTTGTGAATAATCCTGAGTGAATGCATATTAGGCAATTTCACAATCTTTTCATCAGTAATCCAGGGAAAAAACATCCAGTTTGGTTTGGTGTGCATTATTGACCAAACCCTATGGAAGGGACCAGTGTCTGAAGGTTTTATTGTACTTTCAAATCTATTCACTCGGAAAGAAATCACATTTTCTCCTGTGGACTTGCACTCCATTATTTTGGCTTCCTTTTATGTGTGATGGACTGTGTGCCAAGTCTTGTTGATAGTGCATTTGGGTGCTGGTACACCCATCTGACAGCGTCAATCAGCTTTTCTCTGGAACAGGCATCTCAGGGAGCAGCTGCCCTGATACAGGGAGGTCTTCATGAGCATCAGTGTGCCTGCCCCGAAACAGGGAGGTCTTCATCAACATCAGTGTGGCTATGCTCTACAGGAGTCACATAAAAGCCTTACAGGGAAATAAGCCTCAGGCTTGTCCTTCACCTCTGTTCACTTCTTTTTATTCCTGAGCCTCAGCTGCTGCAGCTGCCATAGGTCTCTGTGCTCAGTTTGCAGGTGAACAGGATGAAGGATGATGTGACTGGCAAGGCCTCATGAGACTGTGAAGCTGTTATCCCATTCCTCAAGCCATCTCTTTGCATGAAATCTCTTTTCTTCAGCTTAGCTGGGGATGTGGGAAGGTGCTCCCACCTCAGTGACCACCTCATCCCTCCACCAGGCCTGCTGTGCAGTGTGGTGATGGTGGTGGCTCACCTTGGGTTGTGCAGATGCTGCTTACAGGACCTCAAGGACACCTACTGCACACCTCTCCTACATGAGAGACTTCTCCTCTCACATAAAGGATGTGTGGGCTTGCATGCAAGGGAGCCAGTCTTCCTCCTTTAATCCATTTCTCTTTCATCCTTGTTTTCCATTCTATTCCCCCCTTGCAGAACATGGGTTTCCACCTATTGGGTCTCCACTGAGAAGTAACCCCAGGGGCGATGCAGATTCTGTTTTTCTACAGCAAACAAGCAAATTACAACATTCACTTTTTGGATATACTGATATATCTCATGATTGCTGTTTCAAGCACTGGTGAGGTCACTCAGCACCCCACTTATTTCTGATGCAATCTGCCATCCCCACATCAGATGAATTACATTTGCCCACTAGGAGTCCCTTTTTCTTAGTCTGAAAATATTTTCTGTCATTCTTTATCTGCTTCATAATTTTCAGTGGGTCTGGAAACAACCTTTTCATTTAGAGGGAGAAAATACAGGATCAGAAAGGCATTTTCTTTTCTTGCAGCTATTTGAAGGTGATACAGGAGATTGGCTTTGAAAACACTGATAGGCTTAAAAATGCCTCCCTCTTGCCTTGTGTAAGAAAGAAAACCTGTCTCTGACCCTTTAAGTACCTTTGTTTACTTTTTGGAAGGTACTTGAAAGAAAAAGAAAGCAAGATTTAAGAGGAATTTGCTACTTAATGGGCCAGTAAAGTAGCTGATGAGGTGAGAATGTTGCTTTCCCAGCCAAACGTAAATCATACCACACACCAGCCTTACACCTGAGAAGCTCTGGAGGGCAGCTACGGAAAGAAAACATGTATTGGTGGATGATTGTTGTGGGACATAACGTCACAGATTCATGACTGTGTCTTTTCAACCACAGCAGCAACGTCACTGCTGTGATTCATCCCATATCCTCCAGTGTTTCTGGCTAGCATTGGGATGGTTTGTTTTCTTGACATCAAGGTAATTTATAGACGCATGCAGTAGCCGATTCAGATTTGATTTGGCAGCAGCTTCATCCTTTCAGAATTGCTCACTTTGTGCTCTTTCAAGAAACCCCCCAAACAAAGCCAACCCCCCAAAACTTGTGGCAACCTGTAAACATATGTTTATGAATTGTTAAGTGGATTTGTGTATTGACTATGATCAAGCAGAAAATCTGTGCTTTGTTAGTGTGTGGTGGAGAACAAGTATTCAGGCATTATTGGGCTGTTTATTATGTTGTTTTGTTTTTTTTTCTGGAAGATGCTCAGTTTCGGAGGCTTCTGGCTTGCATATTAGCTGAAGCAGATTGGTTTTTCCTGCAAGGAGAGGCTGGTGAGCTGCTTGCAGGTCTGGAGGGAGTGATGGCAAATACCTGTCATCATTGTGGAGATCACTTTGGTTATAGGTCCTTGAGGAGGGACAAAGGAAGATGAGATAATGTGTGTATAGTGAAATGGCTGATCTCTCTCCTCTGTGTTGCTCTTAAATAGCCATGACTTTCAAAACATGATTTGCATAAATACTTGGCTACTGAGGATGACATGAGGCAACAAGGTCGACATGCCTGCCAAACAGAGCTTCCCGGCACCCTGCAAAGGGGAAGGAGCTGGAGTTTCCTAAATCAGTTTGATGTGTGTCCTCTCTGGGGGACTTAGTGCCTGGTGTGTGCAGCAGAAGCCATGGCTGAGCATCTCTGGCCTCTGAGGAAGCTGGGTGGCAGCACAGTTATATATGGCAGACTTGGAAAATTCACTGCCCCATTCCTGGAAGCGTTCCAGGCCAGGTTGGATGGGGCTTGGAGCAACCTGGTCTAGTGGAAGGTGTCCCTGCCCATGGCAGGGGTTGGAACAAAATGGTCTTTAAGGTCCTTTCCAACCCAAACCATTCTGTGATTCTGTGATTCTCTCCTGGTTGTGCTTTGGGAGGTATATGCTGTGATGGGTTTTATCAGATAACATTTGTGGAATTTAGAAGGAGGAGTGTCAGAAGTGTATTGGGGTAAAACAGTACAGTCAGAAGTCATAAAAGAGGATATGCTGGGTTTGTCAGCAGTACTGGGCAGCTGGAAGATTCCTGGAGTTCTTTTGCCAGGAATTAATTCTAGGCCGTTGTACGAGAGTGAAGCAAGGATCTCTCTGATATTTCTGATTATGCCAACATTTATTTTAACCTCCCTTCCACTTCTCTGAATTATCAGAAATCTTCCCGGCGCCAGGTGTTACTTCGTCACCTGAAATCCTCCTGGAATGCCTGTACCGAGTGGTTTTGATGAACTGAAGGATGTGTGGATTTCGGATCATCACACTACTGTGAATAACACCTCCTGTGTTAAGTCATCTTATATTTCACACTGTATTTGTGAACCCTCAGAGTTTCCCAGCTTTGAGGACAAGGCATCCAAGGAACTCTATCTATTCTTCCTTCCTCTCATTTCCAGCGGCTCTGTCAGACACAAGCTGACACAATCCCCAAAACCAGCCACCCACTAGCCCATGTTAGCATGCAAGGGCAGCAGTCATGGCAGGAATTGGGTATGTTCTTCACTTCTTGTAGCACTCAAGACAATGACCTCATCAAGCTTTGGGAGGCATTGTGATGAGTCCAAAATAGCATCTTCCTGTAGGACACTCGGCAGTGGGACTGATAACCCCAGAGCTGGGGAGAGCAGGGAGCCAACCAGCTGGAGAACTGCAATGCAGAGGCATTATGCTGATGGAAATCTCACCAATTCAGACTTATTTTGAGAAAAATGATAGCTTGCCTCACTAACTGGAGTGTTCACAGCGAGAGAGGGTCGTTTGGAGCTGCACAGAAAATCCCTGTCTGGGTACACAGAAACAGTTCCTAGCTTGGATAAACCCCAAGAGAGCGAGTGCATGGCCTAAGCCTTTCTCTTCACCTTCACACCAGGTGTCTGATGAAGCTTTCTATTAAAGATTTAGTTTCTGATTGTTTTGTAAAGCAGACTTATTGAAATTTCTGACATCATGTGTTGAGCCAGGTTGCTCAGTTATTTGTCTGGTCTGACACCTCTTCTAATGAATTTTTTGTTGTAACTTGGTGTCCATGTGTTGAATTTCATTGTCTTTGCACCAAGCTGCTGGTATTTGCATTTGAATTGCTTTTCTGGGTCTGTCCAAACTTTATAATTTTCAATTTCACAATTCTTTTGCAGTAAGAGCTAGTCAGATGAATAAAAGATGAAAAATTTACTGGCTGGTTTTTGCCCTTACAAATATTGCATTGCTGCAAACTGGTAATAAAGGTTAGCTGTGTTTGTGCACCTTCATTTGTGCTCTTCAAATAACTCCAGAGTCCAGAAATGACAGTACAAGGCAGAAGGTAATGTCTAGTGCTGAGGACAGCTGGGAGTACATAAGATAGATTATGAATTTGGGGACAGAGATCACCCTCCTGTCTGCATATCAGCCTGTTGTGCTGAGCCTGAGGGGTTGTCTTGCATACAAGTCCGAGTCAAACAGACTCTGTTTGCCTGCAATGTTCCAGAGGGTTTGAATGGCACAACCCTTTCCTATTCAATAATGATGCTGTCAGACTTGGAGGAGGAAAGCAAAGGGAAGATATTGGTAGTGCTGAGTGAAAACATGTGCTCCAGATTGCTCTGGTCCTTGGAGCTTCATTTGGTAGCTGCATGTGCAAAGTGTGTATTTTGGTAGTCTGTAGGAGATGTGTTTGTTTAATTGGAGGAAACAAGACTACAAGACATCCTGTGAGAAAGTCATGGTGAAAGAAAGAGGCTCTCTGTTGCCATCCATCTTTTTCACAAGGACAGGCTGAGGGAGCTGGGCCTGTTCAATGTCGAGAAGAGGCAGCTGAAAGGGACCTCATCCATGTCTGTCAGTGCCTGCAGGGAGGTGTCAGGGGGTGGATCAGGCTCTGCTCTGTGGGGCCCAACAATGGAACAAGAGGCAACAGGCAGGAACTGATCCCCACGAAGTTCCACCTGAACATGATGTGCAGTCACTGAGCACTGAACACATTGACCACAGAGGCTGTGGATTCTCCCTCGCTGGAGATACTCCAGAGCCATCTGGACACAATCCTGTGCCATGTGCTCTAGGCTAACCCTACTTGGGCAGGGAGGTGGGACCAGATGCCCCACTGTGATCCCTTCCAACATGATCCATTCTATGATCCTGTCACTGTGCTCATGCCCAGGCTTTGGCAGCTATGTAGCACTGGGAATTGGCAGAAAAACCAGTCCAATGCACCAGTGAAAATCCAGCCCAGCAGTCAGTATTTCAGGCTGGATAAGTAACAGCAATGTGGTCTCCAATGGCCAGAGTGGCTGTTTGGTGAGTTAGCTTTATGGATATATCTCCCTCAATGCTCCCATTACTTCTTGTGTTGTTTTCCTTCATTCCAAATAACTTGGCATTTGACTTCCTTATGTAAATGTGTGTGTTGATTCAATAACCTCCTTCCCAACTCCATCTTTTACAACTAAGGTTATCTATCGATGTACCTGTTACATTCTTATTCTTTTAAGTTCAGCTTTGCACAGCCTGTGTCTTCTCCCACCCTGTTGTTCTGGTGAGGCAAAGCTTACTAACTCGAAGCAGCCCTTGCTGATTTACCTGGGGGGCAGGAGTGTGAATGTCCAACAGCAACAACTTCCCACAGAGTGACCCTGGAGATAACAGCCCTTCCCCTGTTGATCAGGGAAAATATAGGTTGGATATTAGGGAAAGGTTCTTCCCCCAGAGGGTGTTTGGGCACTGGAACAGCTCCCCAGGGCAGTGGTCACAGCCCCAAGCCTGACAGAGCTCAAGGAGTGTTTGAATAACACTCTCAGACACAGGGTGTGATTCTTGGGGATGTCCTGTGCAGGGCCAGGAGTTGGACTAGATGACCCTTGTGGGTCCCTTCCAGCTCAGGATATTCTATGATTCTATGACCATAAGAAAGCATGGAATGACCAGATAGAGACTCTGTATCCTGACTTGACATTTTAAAAATGCTTTTTAGATCCTCAGGTTCTGGTTTAGATCCTCAGGTTTGGGCTTTCCTGCTGTTACTTGTGGCTGCTATTTTTTCCCCTTTAATATTGGTTTCCTATCAGTAAATTTTGTTTATTTCTCGAAAGGATTAGCTTTTTATAGGTTCTGGTCTTTCTGAAAGGTGTGTTTGTGTGCAATATAGATGGATCATACTGTCCTCACATTGTATTTATCTACAGCCTGTGCTGTTGGTTCATCTCCTGTCTCACCCCAGGTCCCTTCCCACAGGCTGCAAGCCTTGCTCCAGGGAAGCGTGCCACTTAAAAGCACAGATTTCACCCTTTTTACCTCTCCATTTACCTTATCCCAGAGAACTAGGGAGAACATTGATCCACATCAAATAGTAGCACATTTTTGATTTTCATCTTTGGCATTTTGATTTTCCCCAGGAATAAAAGGAATAACCTTTGGTGCTGTGAGTTGTTTCCTGTATGAAATGAAAGCTCATTTTCACAGGACCTCAAATCATTTCCTCACGAGTTCTAATTAAGCAGTGTTTGCACTTGAAATCAGGACTGTTTATATGAAATTAATGTTTTCAAATGTGATTAAAAAGCAAATAGTTGAATATCATCTCTGCAAACTAATGAAAAAGAATGAGGCAGAGTGGTTTAAACCAGCTTTGTTTACACTCCACACTCACTCTGTGTGCACATTCACTGCTGGCTACACTTTT
>NW_008690624.1:6904-28743 GCF_000695815.1 Acanthisitta chloris | reverse complement strand
TGCTGATTTAGCCACTAATCAGATTTACGTGTTCAGTTTATAGAAACAAAAGGCTTTTTTAAAAATCAAAAATTAAATGTTCACCCCAACCTTGTTTTTTTCTGTCCTTCCAAGTTTGAGCCCTAGATCAGGAAGCAACAAGGTGAGGGTCATGTTAGTAATAGGAGTTAGTGAAAAGCTGTTTTCTCACCATGATATTGTCTCACTGTCTGTTTTAAGGACAGCTAAGTGATTCCCACTTCTCCTGAACCACAGCCAGCTGCCTGTGTCTCCAGCCCGAAAGAAGCCAAAGCAGTTGTCTTACTGGGGTTAATGTTCCAAGACCTTGCAGAGAAACTGTGCTAATTCACTTAGTCCTTCTTGTTTTGGTTTTTTTTTCCTTCCTGGAACAGCATGAGCAGCAATTTGGCCTCTTGCAGGGTAAAAACCAGATCCATGCTGCTGTCCTGCAGTTTGTGTTTTCACTTGGCCAGGGAGCAGCAGGGAAGGGTTCACAGGCCTCCAGTGTTTGCTTCATTCCTCTTCCCTCTTGTTTTCACCTTTTGGCAAAGCCCTGCCAGCACCCAAGCCCCAAATCTGAGGTAGATGGGGACAGTGAGCTCAATGGCTCAGTTTTTTATGGAGAAACTGATGCACATAATTACACATATATTATCTAAAATTTAGGTACTGGAGTGTGTGGCCTCAGGAATGAGGGTCATGGTTGGTGGAGGAAACAAGGACCATCCTTGAGGCACTTGAGGAATATTTTGAGCAGGTTTTCTTGCCCAGAGTTCACTTTTAGGGTAACCTGCATGAAAGGAGCTTAATTCTATCTCCTTGAAATCAGTCAGCACTTGATACCATTTATTGGCACAAGGAGAGCAGCCAGGAGGGGGAAGAGGAGATGGTTGCAGTGGTAATATGAAGAGGACAAACCTTTTGGGCAATTGGCAGATAGTTCTCTTTTCTTCTTGCATTATATAAAACACAAGAGGCCCCTGCAAGATGCTGCAGGTTCCCAGCAAATATTGAAATAACAGTGACCATCTACAAGCCATAAGGTTTCATAACAATAAAAAATTAGCTCCAGCAAATGAACTCAAATTCTCACTCATCAGAACAACAGGGAAGAAAACTATTATTGAATAATCCTAAAATCAATTTTTTTTCAGCATCCTTCTTGCAGGGGCATATTCTAAATTTGTTTCCTTTATATTAAGCAAAAACCTCCTTGCTTTCCAAGCACTAAACGAAAAGTTGTTTTCATCTCTTGCTCACCCAAAGGTGTATGTGCAGTTGCTGGAGGTCATCAGTCACTTCCCTTCCTGTCTCCTCATTGAGTCAAAACCTTTTTGAAAAGATTTCCTTGCACAAAGTTTTGACTGGACTAATTTGCTCCTCCTCGGGATGTCTCCTACCATCCCTTCCGACTGCTGAGCAAAATAAATTGCACACAAGTGAACGTAATTTACTGTGAGATGCAACAGCAGCCAGAGAGCTCAGAGTCCTGTCAGCATGTGTGGGATGTGCAGATCATAGAATCCCACGATGGTTTGGGTTGAAGGGACCTTAAAGATCATCTCATTCCACCCCTTGCCATGGGCAGGGACACATTCCACTAGCCCAGGTTGCTCCAAGCCCCATCCAGCCTGGCCTGGAACCCTTACAAGGATGGGACAGCCACAGCTTCTCTGGGCAACCTGTGCCAGTGCCTCACCACCCTCACAGGGAACAATCTCTTCCTAAAAGCCAATCTAACCTGCCTTCTGTCAGTGTGAAGCAATTGTCCCTTCTCCTGTCACTCCAGGCCCTTGTCAAGAGTCTCTCTCCATCTTTCTTGCAGGCTCCTTCAGGCACTGGAAGGCCACAATTAGGTCACCCCAAAGCTTCTCTTCTCTGGGCTGAACAATCCCAACTGTTTTAGCCTCTCCTCAGAGCAGAGCTGCTCTATTCCTCTAGTCACTTTGATGCCTTCTCTGGACTCTCTCCAACAGCTCCATGTCCTTCCTGTGCTGGGACCCCAGAGCTGGAGCAGCACTGCAGGTGTGTCTCACCTGAGGGGGCAGAGGGGCACAATCCCCCCCTCCCCTGCTGCCCACACTGTGGGATGAGCCCAGCACACAGTTGGGTTCTGGGTGCACATGGCTGGGGCATATACAGCCTCTCACCCACAGCACCACAAATCCTTCTCCCCAGGGCTGATCTCCATCTGCTTAGTCCCAGCATGGATTGATTCCGGGGGTTGCCCTGACCCAGGTGCAGCACCTGCACTTGGTCTGCTTTGTTAAACCTCATGAAATGTCTTTCAGGCAGGCAATTCCAGCTGTGATGCCTGCTCTGGAATTCCTCCTGGACTAAGACAGCCCAAGTGTCTGCCAAAGTGATATTTCCCAGTGCCTCAAGTCTTGTTTGAACAGTCCAGAGATATTTATTCCAGGATTGATCTGAGAGTGCTCAGGCAGGAAAGGGTCTGCACTGCTTGCCTGTTTGCAATCCATCTCTTAATTTAGAGGGGAAATATGGGGATGTGGTAAGAATCAGGCTGCTCCCATGCTTTTCATGCAAGCTACAACTCCACAGCCCAGGTGTCATTTTTGCAGCACAGCTTCCTACTGCCTTCCTATTAATCTGAATCAGAAATTGCTAACAGGTGAAATAATACTGGGAAAAATGAGTCAGCTCTTCGATTAAAAAAATCACAGGGTTTGATCTACTTACTGCTTAGAAGAATTAGAAATACACCAATAATTGTAGCAGTTAAGGTTATGATTGTGGCTGGATTGCACTAAATGGCAGTTTTGATTTCATTTGTTTTCTGCTTACCTCTGAGTATTAAATTCCACAAGAATTAAGAGGTTTGCAAGTGGTGTTTAACTTTGGAATTTCCTTCATGTCTTTGTCTTGGAGGTCTGTTAATCTCTTTTTCATAGGGGCAAAGCTTTGAACACAAGGCCTGGAAATTGTGTGTGGTTTTTGACCAGGCAGCTGCAGAGAAGAGGATGTCAGCATTGTACACTGCCTTTTTTTCCCTCCCATTCTTCTGGGTAAAGAGCATTTTGTTGTGCTGTCAGGATAAAAGATGCCCTGTGTGCTTAGTAGAGTTGTTTGCTCTGGGTTCATGCAGCACTTATAGGAATAAATATTAGCATTTTCATTTTTCCCCCTGCTGCTGGATATTAGGAATTCCATGAAGTTCATCTTTCTGAGTGTCATCTTCTAAGTAAGAATTAAACTAATCTGTAGGTATAAGATGTTACAAGGCGGCTAAGATGGTGGGGTTTTTTTGGGAAAACATATCCTGCTCCAGGCTTCATGCATATATCTTCCTGTGTGACAAGGAGTTGCTGCTAATGTTATAAATGAAGAAACCAGCACAGCATTTTTATTTACTTTCAATTGCACTGTGAGAATCCAGCTAATGTTTTGAGAGGTGATCACCTTTTTCAAGTGAAAACCACAGGACCTTTTCCCTGGCAGTGTATTTTGCAGTCACAGAATCCACTTTACCATGTCACCACGATGTGCAGTTCCCAGCCAGAGGTTAAGAAAGTGGTGGGTAAAAGGCCAGAGTGTTTCTGTACCTTTCCTGTCCCTCTGGGCCCTGGATGGACGGATTTGCCATGACAAGCCCAGCTAGTTTATTCACTGAGTGTGTATTGCTATTAGGATGAATTTTAGCTGAATTTTAGCCTTGGTTCCTGCCTGGCTTGGAGAACTTGCCTGTTCGTGGTGAGGTGGGAGTTACCCAAAAGGCTTGAGACAGGGTAAGAAATGTTTAATAGTCTCAAAAGCAGTAGAAGATTTTGCTCTTCTCCACCCACAAAGTGAAGTTTTGGCATGTCTGAGTCTGCAAAGTAACAGCCACCAGCAAATGGGTGGGTTCAAGGTATGTAGGCTTTCAGGGACTTGGGGCTATGGGAGAGGCAGAGTTTGTGTGCAAGATCTCGGTCTTCTTCCAAGGTCAAGCATGACAGACTTGGTTGTTCATCAGTGCTGGGGCTGTTTTGTAGAGGAGAAGCTTCAGAGGGGTTTCCATTTGTACCCTGTCCTGGTGTTGCAGTATGTGTATGGTGGTGGCTCCAGGATCAATGTTGTATCTCACTTCACAGGAGCCCAGAATGGGTCAGGTTGGAAGGGACCATGGTGGGTCATCTGGCCCTACGTCCCTGCTCAAGAAGCCAGGATCAATGTTGTATCTCACTTCACTGGAGCCCAGAACGGGTCAGGTTGGAAGGGACCATGGTGGGTCATCTGGCCCTACGTCCCTGCTCAAGAAGGGTCCTCCCAGAGCACATGGCACAGGATTGTGTCCACATGGCTTCTCACTTCATTTAAAGTGGTGTTGTTGCTGTCTGGTTTGGCCTTGGCACAGGCACCCTGCTTCTAGTTTAAGCCCCACTATTAACCTCCTCTTTCTAATCATTTAAATTGCTGACTTAATACTAGACCTAATACTAGGAGCTCAACTTCTTTTTTATTGACCTGCCTTAGTCTGAGCCAGGCCTGAATCCCAGAGCACACATTAAATATCAAACTCAGGGTTGTTTAGAGTGAGCTTGTCTTTGTCTTCTGGTTGGATGGTCTGGCTCAGCCTGTCCTAAATCTGTTCCAGTTTGTATAAATATTTGTTAGTGCTGCAGAGAAGCACTAACATCCATCCATCCCCCTTCCATCCAGTGAAATCCTCTGTCTCACTAATATGTGTCACCTTCAACTCATTACTGTTGCTGTTGATCCCTGTTGGCTTTTCTGATATTTAAAAGTTAAGCCAGTGCAGAGTGACCTTCAGCCAGCAGCACACTGTGCCTAATCCTGCCCCTGCACACTCAGCACCACTCATGGATGACCTTCCTTATACTTTCCTTTCAACTTGCATTGAACATATCTTCTTGCATTGAAGATAAGTTTGTAATTTGAATTTTGTGGGTTTTTTTTGTCAAGTGATACTTTCACGAAGAATTCTGCTAATTACAGTTCTGAAAATTAGACGATCAGGCTTTTATAGCAGCAAAGAATTAACTTTAAATCTGATAGCTGATAAAATGCATGCTTGTGTTCTAGCCCTTGCTTTCAGTAGGGCCCTCTACAGCGGATCCAGTGGGTCGTCTATAGGCTGGATCCAAGGGTTAAGGTGCAACAAAGTTAACTGTTGGGTCCTTTCTTTGGGTCACCCCTGCAGTGCTCCAGGCTGGGGCAGAGGGGCTAGAAAGTGCCTGGTGGGAAAGGCCTTGGGGGTGCTGGTGACAGCAGATGAACATGAGCTCAGGTGTGCTCAGGTGTGCAAGAAGGCCAATGGCATCATGACCTGCACCAGCAATTGTATGGCAGCAGGACCAGGGCAGTGACTGTCCCTCTGTGCTGGCACTGCTGAGACGCCTCCAGTGCTGTGTCCAGTTCTGTGCTCTCAGTGCAAGAGACATTGAGGGGCTGAGAGTGTCCAGAGAAGGGAACTGAGCTGGGGAAGGGGCTGGAGAGTCAGTCATGAGTGCAGAGGCTGAGGGAGCTGGGGGGTCTCAGCCTGGAGAAAAGGAGGCTCGGAGGGAACCTTCTCCCTCTCTACTACTCCCTGACAGGAGGTGTAGCCAGGTGGGGTCAGGCTCTGCTCCCAGGCAATAAGTGACAGAACAAGAGGAAATGGCCTCAATCTGTGCCAGAGGAGGTTCAGGTTGGACATCAGGAAGAATTTCTTCACTGAAAGGGCTGTGAGACATTGGAATGGACTGTTCAGGGCAGTAGTGGAGTCACCATCCCTGGAGATGTTAAAAGACGACTGGATGTGGCACTTTGGAACACAGATTAGTGATGGACACAGAGGTGCTGTGTTAATGGTTGGACTTGATGATCTTCATCAGCTCTTCCCACCTTAATGATTCTGTAATTCCATACAAACCCACTGCTTTGCCATCCTCCTGTGAGTGGTGTATTTGCAGTGCTACTGCTTCTGGTTGTCTCAAGCTTGTTTAAAGGATTGCAGAGAAACATCTCTTAGCTGTGTATTGCTAACCGTTGTGTTTTCAGTGACAACCTGTGGTTAAGAAAAACTCCAAACCTTAACCATTGTTGTGTTTTGAAAAAGGTGTTAAAAGCTTAACTCAGGGTCAATGCATGTGTGTTTTCCTTTGTGCAGTGAAGTTTTAGTGCTAAGTGATATTAAAAATTACTTTTGCAATAGTTTTAGTGCTAAGTGATATTAAAAATGACTTTTGGAAGCCTGTTAAAATGAGGAGTATGGGTTTCCTCTCAGGTCAGCCAGCAGTGGTGATTAAACACTCTGAGCTCTGGTTCTGTGGTGCTTCATCATAAGAGGGTCAAAGAAGACTTGAAGACCAAAATACTCATTTTTATGCCCCATGTCCTCTTTTCTAAAGAAAAAATGCTGTAAGTACAGTATACTACAACACACAACCAATTTGAAATATCTTATTCTTGTTTAAGTCTCCTTTCCAGCTAAATATGTTTATGCCAAGACATTAAGTATTTCCCAAGTGACTCTAGTTCTTAAAATACTCTTCAGCAAAGGTCAATTTAGCCCCTCATAGCCCCATTTTAGAGTATAACATGACCATGCATTTTTCAGCTTGTCTTCTAGAATACCTCTGGAAGCCTCTCCAAGCAGATCATTGGCTTAACATGTGAAAAATATGTCCCAGGGTTCCCTGAGGATTTTGACTTATGCATTTTCACTAAGACAGAGGGAAATTTTTGGCTGGGACCAGAGCTGATATAAATCAGCACAACTTCATTGGCTCCAGCCAAGCCTTTTGGATTTGTACTACCTGAGGATCCCGGCTATGTGGAGGAAATTATTTGGCTGAATTGACTACTTTGTCAAAAAGATTAACGAAACATTTCTACCATTTCAGAGCCAATCTATGCTCCCAGCACTGCAAAGGGTTTCATTCATCAGGATGTGATTAATGAGGGTTGGCAGCTCTCGACAGGAATCAGTACTTTTGTGTTATAGATCTGATATGGTTTTGCTGAGATATTTTATACACACATTTTGGTAGCTGAAAGCACTTAGAGTAACTAATTCCTTCAATTGTAGATTGCCTCTTTGAATTTATGATAGGAGAGATTTAACATGAGAAGTTTTTATTGATAGCACTGCAGAATAAATAAACACAAGGTAATACATTAAAAAGCAGTGGACCTGCAGAATTGGTGAGGGAGCTCTGTGAATATGAATAACCCTGTGATGTTTGCTCAGGTAAATAGTGCAGGTCTAGATGTCCTTTTAAAACCTTCAGTCTGAAACAAATGCTACACTGAACAATTTCTCAGCAGGGCTGTTGTGCCAAGTCTTCTAGAAGATGCAGCACCCTGAGCCTAAAAATCTCTGAACCAGATACCACATTGTATGTCCATGTAAAATGTATATGAGAACAGAATGAGAATATCATCCAAGATGATTAGAGAGATGGAGCAGCTCTGCTATGAGGAAAGGCTGAGAGAACTGGGATTGTTCAGTCTGGAGCAGAGAAGCTTTGGAGTGACCTAGTTGTAGCATTCTAGTACCTGAAGGAGCCTGCAAGAAAGATGGAGAGACACTTTTGACAAGGGCTTGGAGTGACAGGACAAGGGGGAAATGCTTCACACTGATGCAGAGCAAGGTTAGATGGGATATTAGGAATAAATTGTTCCCTGTGAGAGTGCTGAGGCACTGGCACAGGTTGCCCAGAGAAGCTGTGGCTGCCCCATCCCTGGAAGTGTTCCAGGCCAGGTTGGATGAGGTTTGGAGCAACCTGGTCTAGTGGAAGATGTCCCTGCCCATGGCAGAGGGGTGGAACTAGATCATCTTTAAGGTTTCTTCTGAGCAAACCATTCTGGGATTCTGTGATTTTATGCTCAGTGGAATCAAAAACCTTTCAGCGATAGAAACGCATGATCTGAGTTAAACAAGCAAATTTAATTCTTCAATTTCCTTTTCAGTTTTTAGGGGCTATTTTCCCACTGTAATGTTGACTGTTTCTGGATGGTTTTCATTCAGTAATAAGTGGAGGGAGAATTGATTTTGCATTCATTTATGTACTAGTAGCTGTCTGTTCGTATGACTCTTTCATGTGCTTTCTGGCATACCATATGTGCTGATGTAAGTCAATAATAAATGCACTTCTTTTAGCTGCATAAAAAAGGTTGGAAGAAATGTCGGCTGTATGTCAGCTCTTTTTAAAGAGTTCTTTAAATGTACCTTGAATGTACCGGTTAGAAATGTCTATTTTCTGCCTGTAATTGATTTCCCCTCGACCTATCCCCATTTACTAGCTGAAACAGGGCATTTTCATTCCTGTTAGCATGCATCAGTCCAGACTTGATGCTCTCTGTCAAGCAATAAGTGGGAGGGGAGTGGAGACACAGTTTGTGAAATGTCACCCGGTGTAAACACATCGTTCTGAGCCTCACACGGAGGAACAGCCAACGCATGGGTTTTCTTTAGGCAGGGGGTGGCTGTTGGGTACTTCTAATACTCAAAATTATTCAACAAGAACAGTGTTTTCCATCCAGAGAGGCCAAAACATTGCAATATTTTCTCTGATTTTGAGGCAGGTCTGGTTTATCTTGACTAGTTGGCCACAGATTGTCCTCCTGAATATGGTGCTGTTGTCTTCTGACCCATCCCTAAGTGCTTAAGATTTAGTCTTTTGTTGGCTTCTTAAATCTTGGCCCGTTTGACTTCTTTCTTTGCTCTTACTTTAAACTTTTGAAGTCTCTGTGCCACTTCAGTTCTGTTGCAAGCTCAGAGCATGCCAGTGTGTTCAATGAGGCTGCTCAGGTTGGTTTATGAAGATGCTCACATTATGAAGGGAAGAGCTTCTGGGTATTTGTTTTACCTATAAGCAAACAAAATGCAGGTGGAATTGCTGAGTGGTCTCAGCCTCTGCTGAGAGCTGTAAAACATTTGGCATTTTACAAGCAAAGAGCTTATTGGAGAAGCTGATCTAAACTGGTTTCACTGCAGAATAAAATTGGAATGCACAGAGGATGAAGCAGCAGAAGTTGGAGGTTCACATCTCACAAAAGGCACCAAGCAGATTGCAGCACTAGAGTTTTGATTTGTTAAAGATTGTGTGAGGCTCTGGGAATTGTCCCTGCTTTAGACATTTAATATTCCTCTCAATACCATGTTAATGAAGCTGGTGAAGTGCCCATTTCAAGGCTACTTTTCTTCAGAAGGTCTAAATAAAAGTCACCATCTGCTACCAAAATACTGCAGAAAAACAAGTCTCCCTCTAATCTTGATTCTTCTCTAAGCTTTCAGGTCATTCTGGTAATTGCTGACATTACCTGAGCTCCTGTGTAAATCTTATATGACCATAATTTCAGCATAAATTGTCCAAAATCCCTTGTCATTAGAAACTGGGAAGGTGGTTGAGGGGAAGCTGTTGAAGCTTCATCTTCCAGTGAAGGCACAGAGTCCTTTTACCCAAGGAATTCAGTTTTAAAACGTAAGTAGAGGAATAAAGTGTTAATCTGGGAACAGGACTTCTAGAGCAGCTGCACAGGTCAGGCATTGTCTCTGTCCAAGTGTTGGTGATGGAGTTTATTGCTGTTTCCATGAGAAAACAATATTTGCATCTGCACTTCAGTTAGATGTAGGTGATGCTAATCTCTTGGCTTCTGCATCTACTCCTGAACACAAACCTTCAAGCATGGTGAAACCCATCTTGCCTTGGTTATTTACATTATTTTTCAATATTCCTTTTTTTCTGCTGACCTTCTCAGGGCTGCTTGGAGTGAAAAGTCAATCATGTCCCTCTCTGCAAGGAAATTAAATGGTTGTTTGCCTTAACTGGCAGAGCATTGCAGCTGGCACCGGCAGCCTACCCCGCTATGTGCTGCATGCATATTATTTCTGCTGCTTCTGTGCTGGAAAGCAAGTGTGTAGCTGTCATCTAGTTATACTGCTCCATGCTTTTGTGAGCTGCTGTGCCAGCTGCCAAACCTTGACTAGGAATTTTGATGGAATACTATTGACTTGGCATTCAAATGGATACAGAAATAGGGCAGTGAGTGAAGTCTCAAAAACGCAGTGGTTTCCAAGCAGAAGTGCATGCAGCAGGGTTTGTCCAGTGAGAACACTTCAGAAGGTAAAAACAACAGTGTCTACAGTGTAAAAGCACATTTTGGATGAGTCTTAAAACTCAAAAAAAACCCAGTGAGAGCTCTGTAAGGCCTCACAGTTGCATATTCATAGCTACCACAGCAGAGCAGCTGTGGTGAGGAGGCTCCTGATCTAAGAGAGAAAAAGAAAGAACTGTGGATGTGACAGCTCTGTATACATCTCTGATATCACTGTCTAAAACACTGTAGGATGAGTGCAGGAGGGGTGTTGGAGCTGCTGAATATGACACATGGTTTGCTCTTTCATAATGTTGTTTATTAGCACTGGAGGAAGGGTAGAGACAATCCCTGGGAATGTTTGAGAGGTCCCTGTCTTGCTGCTGTTGTACAGGATCTGGGAGAGGAAATGATTAGCAGTTTGGGGTAATGATAAAGGACCTGCTGAGCTCAGCTTGCAGAAGAAAATCCACAGCAATGTAGAGGCTTTCCTTTTGGTAATTTTAGATTCTGAGTCTGTATTTCCAGTTAGGAGTTTTCTTTTTTTATGTGTTTCTTGACAGAACCAGGAGTGATTCAGAGTAGCTGCTGAGTTTAGACTGAATTAAGCTTTATATATACAATAAACAATGTTGGATTGTTTCCCCCACTATGCTAGTTATGAGATGTCTGTTGTGCAAAACTACTGGAGTGGCCTGAGAAAAGGTTTTGACTTCCAATATCTCCAGTGTCTGTCATCAACCATTCTGAAAAAGGGAAAGAAAAATATCTTGTCCCATATTTCTCCATCCCTGGCACTTACCTGGTCACCATGGTCACTAGTGAGTCGAAAGCAAAATGAGGATTAGCCAAGTAGAAGCAAGGTGAGGTGGACTTCCAGCCCCTGCTGCCTGGACTCTTGCTCCAGACACAACCAAAGCATGAATGGCTGTAGAGGCTGTGGACTTTCCATCCTAGGAGTTTTCCAGGTTGTGTCTGCTCAAACCTAATCAAAGTGAGGTTGGACCAGGGGCCAGTTGAGGTCCATGAGCACACTGTGGCTGTGGTGTCAGTGGAGAGGGTGATTCAGAGAATCATAGAATCTTCTGAGTTGGAAGGGACCCACAAGGATCATCCAGTCCGACTCCTGGCCCTGCATAGGAGGGACCACAACAATCCCACTATGGGCCTGAGAGTATTATCCAAATGCTCCTTGAGCTCTGTCAGGCTTGGAGCCATGACTACTGCCCTGAGGTTCCAGTGCCGACTGCCCTCAAACAGGAGTCTACAAAGCCTTCCAGTGAGACTTCAGGTTTTTTGTGTGCATGGTCCATTTACGAACCCATCTCTGTAGCATCTGGGATAAACCTTGGTGCCCATCACTGGTGAGGTATTCACTGGGAAACACTACAGATCATAGAATCATAGAATGGCCTGGGTTGGAAGGGACTCTAAAAGTTACCTAGTTCCGACCCTCTGCCATGGGCAGGGACACCTGTTAGTCCAGATTGCTCCAAGCCCTGTCTAGTCTGTCCTTGAAAACCTCCAGGGGCAGGGCAACCACAGCTTCCCGGGACAACCTGTGCCAGTGCCTCACCACCCTCACAGGGAGCAATTTCTTCCTAATATCCCATCTAACTCTGCCCTCTGGCAGTATGAAGCCATTGTCCCTTCTCCTGTCACTCCAGGCCCTTGTCAAGAGTCTCTCTCCATCTTTATTGCAGGCTCCTTCAGGTACTGAAAGGCCACAATTAGGTCACCCCAAAGCTTCCCTTCTCCAGGCTGAACAATCCCAACTTTCTCAGCCTTTCCTCAAACCAGAGCTGGTTCATCCCTCTAATCACTTTGGTGCCTGGACTCTCTGACCTCAGAGCTGGAGCAGCACTGCAGGTGTGTCTCACCTGAGGGGGCAGAGGGGCAGAATCCCCCCTCCCCTGCTGCCCACACTGTGGGATGAGCCCAGCACACAGTTGGGTTCTGGGTGCACGTGGCCAAGGCATGTCCAGCCTCTCACCCACAGCACCCCAAGTCCTTCTCCCCAGGGATAACACTGCAAACATTAAATATGGCTGTATTATATTTCAAGTGTTCTTGGGAACATATTATGTGACACAGGAAAAAATGACGTTGAGCAGGGTGGGAGTTTTTTCCATGTCTCATTTGTTGACATTTCTCCAAAGTTTGGGTACTACTAATATCAGCAGTTTCCTATGGGAAAAATCGAAACAAAACATGGCTATTGCATAAGAAAGAAAAATAAAGCAGCCTTCAGAACAACTGCCTTCATTTGCTGCTTGATGTCTATGAAAATGATCAGTAAGTGAGGACAAATGTCCAGAAAACAAGTGTTCTGAAGCCTCAAAAACCTAACTTACTGTGGAATCATTTACAAATTCAACAGAGTAGTTTCCATGCCAGAAATCAAATATTCTACAGGAGTTTTGTCCCTGAGTTGAATTTACTGAGCACAATGTATTAAAAAGCTCTAGTCCAAGCATTATCTTGCCCTGGGAGAAAAAAAAGCTTTCAATTCTGACTCTGTGCCTCCAAGGACCCCTTCCTTCAGTTCATTTTTAAGGTCACTGATATGATTTCATTTGCATTCCCAGTCAGAAATGCCATAAATTTTTTGATCAAAACCCTTCTTCTTTTTCAGTCTTCCCACTCATTTTATGTAATCTCAATTTGGTATTTTTGGAAAGCTCTGCTGTGTCTTGCACTAAAGTCACTTCATGATGGAGTCTACAGAGATATAGGCTCTCAGGAGCCCCAACAGACAGAGCAATGGTCCCTAGAGAAACAAGAAGAGATTTGTGTCTGGCATGTCCCTATTTACCTAAAGGTTATGAATTTTGATGCTAATTTTGTGTTGGTCTTGGAGAAAGGTATTTAGGAATGTTTCTTGTTGATTCTGCTGTAAGCATTCATTTCACAGCTAAATGAGTGCTTTTCTTCCAACCTCGGAGACTAGGATGGAAAAATAATTACTCTAATAAATGGCTTCGTGCAACATTGCCTGGAATATTTTGTAAAAAAAATTATCAGGGAAAAAAATCTCCTCAGATATATGCAATTAGAACAGAATGGCTAGTGGGCAATATAAGGGAACTATAGACTCATGGAATGGTTTGGGTCGGAAGAAACCTTAAGGATCATTCAGTTCCACCCACTGCCATGGGCAGGGACACCTTCCACTAGCCCAGGTTGCTCCAAGCCCCATACAGTCTGGCCTGGAACACTTCCAAGGATGGGGCAACCACAGCTTCTCTGGACAATGTGTGCCGGTGTCTCACCACCCTCACAGGGAACAATTTCTTCCCAATATCCAATCTACCCCTGCCCTCTAGCAGTCTGAAGCTATTCCACCTTCTCCTGTACTCCAGGCCCTTGTCAATAGTATCTCTCCATCTTTCTTGTAGGTTTCCTCCAGGTACTGGATCTACTTTCTTCATCTTGTTTGGTAGGCTGGAAACCTGACACAAATGAATCACCAGGAATTCCAGTCTAGAAAATAATAGAAATGCAAATTTAGAGGAAGAGAAAAGCTGTGAGCTGACAAAACCAGGGAAAATAATAACAGAAGGAAAATCAACCCCCTCCTTCCCAGAAAGGCAACATTAGTACAATGACTTGCTGAATTGGAGCTGAACTTCCCAGGTTCCTTGCTTACACAAACAAGGAAAGGCTGGAGAGCTGAATTTCAAACCCCACGGACTGTGATATATTTAGGCACTTCTGGCGTTGCCTTTATCCACGTAGATCTGAAAAGTGTGGTTTTGGTGCTGCAGTTGGGAAACAATGGCTTATGAAAAGCAAAGAGGTGATTGGTAATAACCAACCAACCTGGCTTTACCAGGGACAAGTCGTGCCTGACTATTTGGTGGCCTGCTATGATGGGGCCACTGAATTTGTGGATAGGGGCAGAGCAACTGATGTCATCTACCTAGATTTATGCAAAGCATTTGACACGGTCTCACAAGGCATCCTTGTCTCTAAATTGGATAAAGAACTGGCTGGACAGTCGCACACAAAGTTGTGGTCAGCAGCTCATTGTCTACATGGAAGCCAGTGATGAGTGGTGTCCCTCAGAGACTGGTGCTGGGGCTGATACTCTTCAAAATCTTCGTTGGCAACATAGGCATAGCATACCCTTTAAAAGAGGTGTTTACTGGCGTATTCTTTAGGGAAGAATGATTTAAAGGAAATGCAGTCAGCTGGGGTTTGAAACAGACATATAGGTTTTGTTATTTTCCTAGAGTTGATTTTTGTCTTGTTTTAGAGTTAGGCCCTTAAAGAAAAGACACTGAAGTTTTAGAAGGCTGAAGAAAATCAGCATGAACCCTATCACAGAAAAAACAGGGAGAAAGAAGAGAGAACAAAACCAAATAGAAGTGGTCGGTTCAGAGTAGCCTAATTGACTTCCATGTCCAAAAAACTACTGGAGCAAATGTGGGTATTTGCTCCAGTGGGATTGAGTGCACCCTCAGCAAGTTCACTGATGACACCAAGCTGTGTGGGGCAGTCACACACTGGAGGGAAGGGATGTCATCCAGAGGGACCTTGACAGGCTTGAGAGGTGGAACAATGCAAACCTCATGGAGTTCAACGAAATGAAGTGTGAGGTCTTACATCTGGGTCATAGCAATCGCAGGCACCTACAGGTTGGGTGGGGTAGTAATTGACACCAGCAATGAGGAGAAAGACTTGGGAGTGACAGTGGATGAGAAACTCACAATGAGCTGCAGTGTGCACTAGCAGCCCAGAAAGCCAATCGAATCCTGGGATGCATCCAAAGGAGCATGGCAGCAGGTTGAAAGAGGTGATTCTCCCCCTGTACTTTGCTCTCATGAGACCCCCTGGCGGGGTCATACTGCACACAGTTCTGGTGTCCTCAATGTAAGAAGGGCATGGAACTCTTGGAGCAAGTCCAGAGGAGGCCATGAAGTTGATAAGAGGACTGGAGCATCTCTCCTATGAAGATAGGCTGAGAAAGTTGGGGCTCTTGAGCCTGGAGAAGAGAAGGTTGTGAGGAGACCTCTGAGCAAACTTTCAGTATCTGAAGGGGCTACAAGGACGCTGGAGAGAGACTCTTTATTAGGAACTGCAATGCTAGGACAAGGGGTATTTGAAGGATGGGTAGTATAGGTTAGATATTAGAAAAAGGTGTTTTTCTGTGAGGTTGATGAGACACTGGCACAGGTTGCCCAGGGAAGTGGTGGGTGCCCCAGCCCTGGCAGTGTTCAAAGCCAGGCTGGATGAGGCCTTGAGCATCCTGGTCTAGTGGGGAGATGTCCCTGCCCATGGCAGGGGGGTTTGTGACTAGATGATCTGTAAGGTCCATTCCAACCCCTAAAAATCTGTGATTCTGTGATTCTCTCTTTTTTTGATGATTGAAGGCTTTTCTGCAGTGGTTGTTGACTGAGAGTGGGCATTGCTTCTCCCCTGTTGCCTCTTGCTCTTGGCTATATTCTTTTATTACTTGTTTTTCCTAGTAGAGAGAAAAATAGCAATGGTCTCTTCACTGACAGGAAAGGCATAACTCAGTATGGTCTTCCAGTGCCTGAAGGGGCCTTAAAAAAGGTGGGGGAGTGACTTTTTATACTGCAGATACTGACAGGACAAGGGGGAATGGTTTTCAACTAAAAGACATGAGATTTAGATGAGATAGGAAGAGGTTCCAGAGGAGGCACCAAGATGAAAGGGGTGGAGCAGCTCTGCTGTGAGGAAAAGGCTAAGAGAGTTGGGATTGTTCAGCCTGGAGAAGTTTTGGGGTAACCTAACATTCCCTTCCCTGTGAGGGTGGTGAGGCACTGGCACAGATTGCCCAGAGCTGCTGTGTCTGCCCCATCCCTGTGAGTGTTCCAGTCCAGGTCAGATGGGGCTTGGAGCAACCTGGGCTAGTGGGCGGTGTCCTTGCCCATGGTAGGGGTTGGAATGAGATAAGCTTTAAGTTCCTTCCAACTCAAACCATTCCGTGATTCTGTGATTCTGTGCTTCCAGCTTCGAGGCACTGGCACAGATTGCCCAGAGCTGCTGTGTCTGCCCCATCCCTGTGAGTGTTCCAGTCCAGGTCAGATGGGGCTTGGAGCAACCTGGGCTAGTGGGCGGTGTCCTTGCCCATGGTAGGGGTTGGAATGAGATAAGCTTTAAGTTCCTTCCAACTCAAACCATTCCGTGATTCTGTGATTCTGTGCTTCCAGCTTCCAGAAGTGAGAGCAATGAAAGAGGTGCCAGCCAAAAACTTACACCCAAATTCAGTTTAAATAGGAACTAAGGTGTATGTCCTCTTAAGGAAACAAATGACACTGAGCCACTGCTTTCTGGGAGTGCTGATGACTTTTACATCCAAGATTTCAGGCTTGTTCTACAACCTGTAAATAGAGCTTGGTTACCTCAGGCCATCCTTCCAATGAGTGGGTAGAAAACAGGACTGCTCTGATTGCTGAAATTTAAATACCTCTTATTTCTAGATCAAAGTCTAATAATAGTGGTGTTTAAACAGGATTTCAGGGTGGATGTCTCAGGTATCCTTCCCTCTGAATTTATATGGAGTTTTTTTCTGACTTGTCCAAAGGGAGAACAGTTTGTCTGCAAGGTGAATCAAGAGAAATTTTGGCATGCATCTTTGTGAAAAGGGCAGTTTAAAATCTGATCCCCTGAAAGCCTTTAGGTATGCAGCTCTTTAAAGTGATAGAATAGGTTGAATAACAACTTCTATCTGCAAATTTCTTGGCTTAGAAGTATGTATTTTAAGCAAACTGTTTTGTAGACTATATTTTATTCTTGATTTCACTCTGGTTTTATTTAGAAGAAAGGGTAGAATTTATTCTGCTTCTACTTCACATTTATCCTGTTGAATTCTTTTGTTCTTAGTTCTCCAAGCTAGCTGGTGTATTTCTAAATCTTGCCTTCCTTCTTATATTACATACAGAAGATTTCTCAGTTTAGAAGGAGGACTATATATGGAATATACTTACCGAAAGGAAAATAAATCCAGTTTGAAAATCCTTGTATCCCATTTGGCTCCAAATGGTGTTTTTAAACTATGTTAGAGAAGTTTGAGGTCTGGATCCAACAGAAACACAGCAGTTACTCCATGAAATGGCTGCTATACTGTGAATAATACACACATCCTGGGGTCGCCTGGAGGACTGGTGTTTAGGTTGTTGCTGTGGAGGAAAACTAATGACAGTCAGATGTTTTACCCAAAGTCCTTTTATAGCTGCTTCAAAAGCTGAATTTACGTTGTCACTTCTAGTTCCTTGAACCAACAGAAGTATGTTTTATATTGGTGCCAAAACTGGTTTCAAAGGCGTCAGTCAGCTCAGCTTGAAGGGTTCAGTTCACATATTGTTCATTGCCTTTGGCAATGACCTGTAGACTTGCCATAATATTTTTGATTGCCATGAAAGGATTTCCAATATTTTTTTTATATAATCCCCTGTTTCTGGTTGTGTGAAACAGTATGTTTTTAAATAAATGTGCTGTGTGGGTTTATTTGTTCAGCAGAGGTGCAGATGATGCTGTTAGGCTTTCTCAGACCTGAGCTAAGGGTATGAGTAGAATCAGAGAATATCTTGAGTTGGAAGGGACCCACAAGAATCATCAGTCCAACTCCAGGCCTTGCACAGGACACTGCAACAATCACACCATGTGCCTGAGAATGTTGTTCAAACACTCCTTGAGCTCTGTCAGGCTTGGGGCCGTGACCACTGCCCTGGGGAGCTGTTCCAGTGCCCAAACACCCTCTGGGGGAAGAACCTAAGCCCAAGCCTAACCCTACCCTGACACAGCTCCATGAGTAGAACTTTCTTGTTTACAAAATCCCTGTGTCTTGTGCTGTAGAGACTGAGAAAAAAATGTAGTTGCTAATTAAAATCCCAGTTCAACACATAAGCAGCAATGTCAGTAGAATATCTTCCACCTGGGACTGATGTGCTGGGAGAAGATACCAGAGGAATAAACTGGCTATTTTTGTAGCAGTGGTTTTGAGGCTGCTTATGCAATCTTAAAACTTCAGTGCAAAATCAATTATGAAGAAAAGAAACAGGCACTGAGCAAACAAAACATTATTACTTTAAAGCTATTTCATTATGTATTGATTGCACAAAGTCTGTACTGTCATTGTTTTCTTCCTGATATGCTGTTTAGATGAATATGGAGAAATCCAGGAAGATTCCTTCTGCCTAATCACTCTGTGCCTGTTGACAAGCTGAAATTTGCCTGATTAAATCAGGTATTATATTTACTACTACAATGCAATTAAAGCCAACATTTTTAGTTGAGTACTGTTGTATATCATAGTAGTTTATGTATCATTTGGTTATGTAATGAAAGCATCGTTACACCTTCTTCGTGGGTCTCTTCATAGTTCCATGGTATGTTAAAGAGTTGGAATGGACCTTAGAGACCATCTAGTCCCAACCCCCTGCCCTGGACAGGGACACCTCCCACCAGAACAGGTCACTCAAGGCTATATCCAACCTAGCTTTGAACACTGCCAGAGTTGGGGCAGCCACAGTCTCCCTGGGCAACCTGTGCCAGTGTCTTACCACTCACATGTTAAAAAACTTCTTACTAATATCTAATCTAAATTTTCAATTTATCCCCATTATTCCTTGTCCTGTCACTGCAGCTCCTAACAAAAAGAGTCCCTCTGCATCTTCCTTGTAGCCCCTTCAGCTCCTGGCAGGTTGCTCTGAGTTTTCCACACAACCTTCTCTTCTCCAGGCTCAACAGCCCCAACGTTCTCAGCCTGTCTTCATAGGGAAGTTGCTCCAGTCCTCTTAATCAGCTTTGTGGCCTCCTCTGGACTTGCTCCAACAGTTCCATGTCCTTCTGACCCTGGGGATGCCAGAACTGTGTGCAGTACTTCAAGTGGGGCCTCACAAGAGCAGAGTAGAGGGGGAGAATCATGTACCTTGTCCTGCTGCCCACACTCCTATGGATGCAGCCCAGGACATGGTTGGATTCAGTTTGGATTGCATTGGATATTGTTTGGTTAAATAGTGAAAGCACAGTTCCACCATTTTCATGGAGCTCTTCCTATGTTCTGCATTTGGGAATGGTCCCAAACTTCGGGCTGTGAATGAGCCGTGCAGTCCATTGTGTTATTCAGCCCTTCTCTTCATGTCCCGTGATGCAGAAAACTTAAGCATATCTTTATGGTGATAGTGTGGCTGTGGTCTTCATTGCACAAATTTTAAGGAGAAAACCAAGGCCAATTTTATGATGCCTCTTGAGTTACTTAAATTGCAGTTCCGTAAACCTGGGGGAGGGAGGCCTCCACGGAAGTCCCACATCTGGGTATCTAAAGTTAATTTGCTTTAATTTTCCTGGATGTCCCCATGACTAATTTTTTTTTGACAGCAAGGAGAAGATTTAAACAAGTATAAGTGTGTTTCTGCCAAGGCCTATCTAGGGTAAGGGGAATCTGTACCAACAGGTGGGAGGTTGTGTTGACTAGAGGCTTTGAAGTAAAGGGCATGTGTTTGGCATGGTATTTTCAGGGGTTAGCTTTGAGCTAGCCTGCTCACATCTTGGATTTGGCTTTTGTTTCATTGGAAATCTCTAATATAAAATGATTTTAGTAAGAAACGTCAAGCTATAGAAACAGGCTCAGGTTTTCATAAATGTCTATTGATCCTTTAGATGCCTGAAAAGGGAATTGATTATCGAAGGCACCAGAGTGACCCTTTCAGTGTTAGATGTGTTTAAGAAGTCTCCTTGTGGGTGTATTCAGAAGATGAAAGTCAGATGTTAATTTGGAAAGTCTTGGCAGAGCATGGTTAACCCAGTCCAGTGGGACAGTGGTACCTTGGGACTTGCATGATTTTTTCTGCTGCTTGATGGTTTTGAAGGCTTTTGGTATTTTCCTCTGAATTCTAATACAATCACTCTCTTCTAGCATATTTTTTTTCAATTTCATGGCATGCTGAAATGTCTTGTTGGTTTAATAAATTGCCTAAGCACAAAAGAAAGCCTTGCTTGGATATTTATGTTATCATTTCTCTCTGCTTGAGCAAACACTTGCTTCAGCCCAAAAATATGTGGTAATTGGCAAATATGCTGAGAAATGTTATAGAAAAACAGTGTGTTTATTTGTGTGATAGATATGAATGTTTGCTGCAGTTTGTTGCTTCCTCATCTCTTCAGTAGGAAATTATATCTTCACTCTTATTAAAATAATTAAATACAGTTGGCAAAAAAAAGCTCTGGTTGACTCTCTCCTGTGAACCTGTGATGTTTTTCATGTGCCTTTCTGGTCCTAAGAATGGTGCATTGAGAGTAAACAGGGAGAAATATCATCTCTTTAGTGTCTTTCGCATTCTGTGGAGGTAATTGTAAGAGTTTGAAAACTCTGGTTTTCATTAGAAGGCAAAGAATTTCCAATTTATTGAATCATTTTTTGTTTGCAGGTTTATGAAATAGCTTATTTGTTCAACCAAATGCCAGGAGGCATCTGCAGTCCTGATAACCCAAGACATTAACTCTGCTCAGACATTATTTTTGCTTACAGTCAGGAGAATAGAAATTTGACAGGGAAATAATGTGTTTTAATGAAGTATTCATCACTTCTCCCCATTTTTCATCATTAAAACATCCATTTCAATTTAGAAATGGACCTGGAAAGTCATGAAATCTATCATGCAGAACAGATGGTTTTCACTGCAGATGGAAAAAATTCAAGCTGTTCCTAAACATCAGTCTGTGTATTTTAAGCAATTAACTGCTTTTCTGGAGGTATAATAGGTCAATTTCTTATTTTTTTTTTTATGGCAGAGGTTAGTTGCCCTTAGTGATTAACATCAAATTTTGTTTTTTAACCAGCTAAATGAAGTTTATATTTAAAATACTACTTTTGATTAGGCACAAGGTATAGAATTTGGGTAGAGTTTGGGGGAGGTAGGAAGTCTCTTGGCATTTTTGAGGTTTTATCCAGGTGCTTTCTGGGTTCTGAATGAAGAATAGACACTTTTTAAAATAAAATTAAAATAATTCCTTTGCTTACAGCCAGCAGTTGAATTTCAGTATGGGATTTGTACTCTCTAATGACCCTGCCTGCCTGCAGCCACTTGTCTTGAGCTGGTTGTGGTGTGAATGTGCTTCATGCCTTCAATGTGTAATGTGGATTTCTCTGGGATACGCTCTGCTGGTTTCTTCCTGATGCCTGACCTCTCCATCTTAAAAGAGTTTTCCCTTTGGCAGTTCTGTCACGTCTTTCCCACCTCTTTTTGATATAATTTCAGTTGTTTCTTTACTCGTAGCTTTCTCCTAACTAGCAAGGACTTGCTCAGACACTTGTTCTCTGTGGTCCACAGTTATAATTGAGCTTTCCATCCAAGTCCTCCGTTTCTCTGGAGGAGATTCTCCTATTGGTTTCCTACTGCATCTTCTGGAGGTGGGAGGACAGGTTGTGATGACTCAGTGTTTCTGTACTTTAACTAGCTTTAATTAGTGTGTTGTTAATTTGTTGTGATGCTCATTGCATTTGCATTTACCATATGGTTGCATTTATCAGGAGCATGACCTGGAGGAGATGGTGTATATATCTATATAGATATCTATATCTATATAGATATCTATATCTTTTCTTTTTATCTGTCTCCTACAATTAAACATTTGAGGGTCACTAATGAAATTTCATGAGAGGAATGGAGAAAGACTGTTCATATGGGCAGATAGTAACAGGGCAAGGGGGAGTGGCTTCTCACTGCCAGAGGACAGGGTTAGATTGGGTGTTAGAAAGAAGTTCTTCCCTGTGAGGGTGGTGAGGCACTGGCACAAGTTGCCCAGAGCAGCTGTGGCTGCCCCAACCC
>NW_008690624.1:0-6764 GCF_000695815.1 Acanthisitta chloris | reverse complement strand
GATGAGATGAGCTTTAAGGTCCCTTCCTGGATAGTGAAAACATTTTTTCCTCACATTTCCTCTGACTCTGCCCTGTCTCAGCTCAAGGCCATTCCCTCTAGTCCTCTCCCTGCAGCCATGGCAGAAGAGACCATCCCTCACCTCTCTCTGCAACTCCCTTTCAGGTAGTTGTAAAAACTTCATTACCACAGCCAAGATGGGATTTGGCCCAAGGTGATTTCATGCAAGAGAAAATGCTTTGTTTCAGGAGAGCTATGGATCAGCTAGTGGCTTAAAAAGATTTATGCAGTGGATGCTGTGGCCAGAGCCATTTCAAAAGTTCCAACTCCACTTATTTTTGAATTGAAATCTGGAGAGGCACTTTGCATTCCATGGTCATCAGCTCCCAGAAGATTAAATATGTCTTTTGGAGTATTCCAGACAGTGTGACATCACTGGATTGTAAAATCAATCTAGGGTGCAATATTTAACACAGCGATGCCTTCACTGTGGGCCAAGTGCTTTTTGTTGTTGCCGAATGCTAGTGTTTTGTTTTCCCATTGTCTCAGCAGTATCATCTCTGCTCCAGCCATGTTTGGGAAGCAGACATGGAGCAGTAGCTAATAAAGGAAGTTGACTTGACATCTAACTCTTTCAATAGAGCCGAAGCAGCAACCTGTGAAATCGAGGGATGTGTTCCATTTGCATTTTTAGGCAAGGCAAGGCTGGCAGCTATTTAACCTATTAAAGCCAACATTTTAAATGGCTTATACGACTTGTGGTTTTATTCCAGCAGCACTCCTGTCTGACTGGCTCCAAATCCAAGAGATTTGAAAATGTTTTGCCCAGCTCTGCCACCTCCTCCTGCAGCAATGCCTCCTCATCAGGGTGGGCATGGGGGCTGCAAAGAGGCTGCTCTCTGTGCTTCCTTTCTTCATAGAATCATCAAGGTTGGAGGAGACCTCTCAGATCAAGTCCAGCCATTATCCTGCCAGTCTGCTGTAACTCCTAAACCCTAAACCAGATCCTCCAGCACCGGATCCAGACACTTCTTAAACCAAGGATGGTGACTCCGCCTGCTCCCTGGGCAATATTCCAGTGCCTGACCACCCCAACAGGGAAAACATTTTTCCTAACATCTAATCTTCTTAAGACCCAAAACATTCCCATTCCTGCATTTAGGATGGTGATTCTAGGGGCAGTAGTATGGATTTGCAATGTTGGTTGGAGGAGATCATAAAATCATAGAATCCCCTGAGTTGGGAGGGACCCACAAAGACTATCCATTCCACCTCCAGGCTCTGCACAAGACACCACAACAATCCATTTTTCCTAACATCTAATCTTCTTAAGACCCAAAACATTCCCATTCCTGCATTTAGGATGGTGATTCTAGGGGCAGTAGTATGGATTTGCAATGTTGGTTGGAGGAGATCATAAAATCATAGAATCCCCTGAGTTGGGAGGGACCCACAAAGACTATCCATTCCACCTCCAGGCTCTGCACAAGACACCACAACAATCATATGCCTGGCCTGAGCATGTTGTCCAAATGCACCTTGAGCTCTGTCAACCTTGGGACCATGACCACTGCCCTGGGGAGCTGTTCCAGTGCCCAAACACCCTCTGGAGGAAGAACTATTCTCTGATATCCAGCCTAACCCTCCCCTGACACAATTCCACGCCATTCCCTCAGGTCCTGTCACTGGTCACAGAGAGCAAGAGGTCAGTGCTGCCCCTCATGAGGAAGCTGAAGACTGTGATGTGGTCTCCCCTCAGTCTCCTCTTCTCCAGGCTGAACAAGCCAGGTGACCTCAGCCACTCCTCATGACTTTCTAGAAGACCTTTCACCATCTTCATAGCCCTCCTTTCAACATGTGAAGTCTGTAAAATTTGGGGCAAAAGGGCTGGTTTTGTTTTGGACCTTCAACTTGATGCCATTTGATACCATTAGAAGTTCTACTTACAAGAACAAACAGTTGAATAAATTAATAAGTCTAAAAGCACAGATTAGCTGAGGTTTTGTGTTTGATCTAGAGCTGTGGGAGCTGTACTGAATTAAAATAAAAAGCAATAAAGTGGTCTAGCCACAACAGAATCATAGAATGGACTAGATTGGAAGGGACATTAAAGATCATCTCATTCCAACTCCCCTCCGTGGTCAGAGGTGCCATGCACTAGATCAGGTTGCTGAGGGCCCCATCCAACCTGGCCTTGAACACTTCCAGGGATGGGGTGGCCACAGCTTCTCTGGGGAGCAGATAGAAGGTCTTAGGGCCATAATTGGTTTTCAGAGGGGAAGAAAAAAGCCAATTCAGTGTTTTTCCCTTGTACAGAGAAATGTGAGTATTGGTTAAGTGTCAGATCAGGAATTCCTATTCTGCTGGTAGTAGCAAGAAGCCCTTAAGTTACTACAGACTTCACTTGTGATATGAACATTAGATCAGTAGTGAGAAATAACTGTGTGGAGAGTGCTGATAGCCCTTAATGAAAATTAAATTCAGCTTGCCCTTGGATTTCCAGCTTCTTGAATGCCAGTGAAGCTTATAAGCAAGAAAATGATGGATTACTTATCTAGTTTACATGTTGTTGGGATTATTTTAGGTGACTTGCTAGGAAGGTGACGTTTCTTCCCTTTGAGCATTTTTCTGCATTCCTGGCCTGCAAGAAAATCCACAGCTGAAGAAGAGGTGAAAATGCATCTCTGTACCCAAAGACTGGACGTGCTGGAGTAACATCTTAGTAATTAGTCACGACCTGAATGAAATAAATACTAAATCCAAAACAGCCATGAAGAGGCGCCAGGTAAATGCTACATTCAGATTTAGTTTACATTCCTTAAATTGCTCCAAGGGGATTAACAAAATCCTGCAAGCATTAGGCATAAGGTCCATAAAGAGGCAGGAATGAAGCATCATTTCTGGGTTTTTCTTTATGCTAATAAGCCAATAACCTTGAGAACTCAAATATTATACCAGTACATCAAATATCCATTTTCAAGCTAATGAAACAAGACATTGACACCTCTTGACTGCTGTGACTTTGTAAGTTTTGATAACACATGTGGAACAAATGGCACCAAAGAAAAGCATGAGCTCTAAACCTCCTTCTCAACTCACTACACTCAGAATTTCCTAATGTAATTCACTTATCTAAGCAATCTTTAAATAAATGAACTAGATGGGCATATTTATTCCCCTAGTAGCTGTTGTTTACAGTATTTTTACCTCTAAACCTAAATAATTTCCATGTTTTCACTTGAAAAATAAAGAATTCAGAAGTGAACAGACTTGCAAAAAACATTTACTTTTTGAAGTTGAGCTTACTAATTATTATACACTAATGTATTTTTTGAGTGTAAGGTCTGTATTAAACACAGAGATATTGAGCCTTGCTGGAGGCAGAGCTGTCCTTCATCTCTTCTCCTCCACAAGTTCCTGGGTTGTAACTCAGGAGGTTGCATGTTCCTCCAAGGGCTGGATTTTTCCCTCAAGATCTCAATCATAAAGGTTACTATTTAATCACTGGCTATGGGTATTAAGCCTCAAGACATTAAACACAAGTTGCAGAACAGTTTGTTTTGTTGCTGTGCATCATCGATGGCAATGGAGAGCACAAACCCTCAGGTGGGAGAAGGTCCATCCCAGTCAGGTCGTGGCTTTGTGTACTCCTGCAGGTTAATGCTATGGTTTTCTGCTCTTCTCTAATTCAACATTCTGTCTGGCCAAAAATATTTTGAGAGTGGCTGAAGTGCTTCCAGCCTGAGGGAATGTGGGATAGCAGGAGCTTTTGTGTGTGATTAAGAATGGTTGAAATAAGAGCTTGAAATGGAAGAAGTGGTGCTCTCCCTCTGCTCTGTGCTATGAGTACCAATGCCACCAGGTAGCCTCAGACACACCAATGCTGAGAGAAAATATGGTGAATCAGGTTAAGTTTTTTTCCTTCTGGCACATGGTTCAGTCACAGAGTTCTCCAAAGGTGAGGCAAATCCCAGTTGTCACAGCAGAACAAAAAGGAGTGAGTCCAGTGAAGGACAACAAGGCCCATAAAAGGGCTAGAGCACATGAGGAAGGGCTGAGGGAGTTGGGCTTGGTTAGCCTGGAGAAGAGGCTCAGGGGTGACCTCATGGCTCTCTGCAACTCCCTGACAGGGCTTGGAGAGAGGTGGGGGATGGTCTGTCCTGCCATGGCTGCAGGGAGAGGACTAGAGGAAATGGACTTGAGCTGAGACGGGGCACAGTCAGATGACATACTGGGAAAGACTTTTTCCCTATGAGGATGTTGAGGCACTGGAATATTGCCCAGGGAGGTGGTAGAGTCACCATCCCTGGAAGGGTGTAAGAGGCGTCTAGATCTGGTGCTGGAGGATGTGGTTTAGGGGTTCCAGCAGTGACAGGTTAATGGTTGGACTTGATGTTAGAGGTCACCTCCAAACTTGATGATTATATGATTCTAGGACATATCAAAGCCTTTAGAGTTCTCCAGCAGACACTTAAAATGCTCATTTTGGGGCTCAGTGTCACCTCCTCCCACCCCCCAGATGGCCCCTGAGGGCCATTTTATAGTGGAAGAAGACATTACCAGCTTCTTTTTTAAGTGGTCCCAGGCTGGTCACAGTGACATCATGGTGACATTGGTGTGTCATTAGTGTATTTTTTAATATATCTGAAATTAGCCCTTTTTGTTGCCATTTCCTATTCCTGCCAGGCAGCACCAAGATAGTGCTTTTTTTCTGGCATGATACAGCTGATAATTATTGTGCTTTCTGGTGCAAATCAAAGTGAAAAGCAGGGCTGAGCCCCACACCATAGAATCCCAGAATGGTTTGGACTGAAAAGGACCTCGTTCTATCCCCAGCCATGGGCAGGGGCCCCTTCCAGTAGACCAGGTTGCTCCAAGCCCCACCCAACCGGGTCTGGAACTCTTCCAGGGATGGAGCAGCCACAGCTTCTCTGGGCAACCTGTGCCAGTGGCTCACCTCCCTCACAGAGAACAATTTCTTCCCAATATCCCATCTATCTCTGTGCTCTGGCAGTGTGAAGCCATTCCCCCTTCTCCTGTCACTATCTGCCCATACAAAAAGTCTCTATCCCTCCTTTTTATAAACCCCTTGTAGGTACTGGAAGGGGCTCTAATATCCCCCTGTAGCCTTCTCTCCTCCAGGCTGAACAATCCCACCTCCCAGCCTATCAGATACCCTCCCTTTTCCATTGCAGGTAACTCCGGTGAAATATGTTGTTGGAGCTGTGTGGGATGTGTCCCAGCATGTAAAATGAAGCAGGACCCAGATTTGCCCAATGCCTTATACCTTCATCTGTCCAGAGGTGCTTACACAAAACTCATCCTCCTGTCTCGGGAGATAATTGGATTGCCTTCCCTCTCCCTTCCTGGAGAACAGGACTTGTGATACAGATGTCTTGTGTGCCTTGAAATGAATAGAGCTTCTCCATTGTTAAAAACACAACAGTCCTGCAATTCAAAGCATGTTTCTGGCCTTCCATGGGTGACATTTATAAAACATGACATTTGAGTCCCTGCTTTCCCCTTTCATTAGGCTGAGAGAGTTGGTTTCTGCAATGAAGAACCAGCAGATCCTTTGGCATTGTTGCTTGTTACTGGGAGCCCTTCGCTAAGTATCACTACGTTGGGTCAGAGTGATGGAAAGCCTGGCAGCAGAAATTGTGCTTCAGACTGAGCATCAGAGAAGATTTCTCTCCATTTTCAGGCTTTTTCTGGAAGGTGTGGGAAAAAACTGATGCACAGAATCTTGGCTTAACCCATTGTGGAGGTGAAACGCAGCAGCAGCCAGGATTGAAGGACCTGAGGGTGGCTCTGGGCTTAATATCAAATATTTAGTTCTCATTCCTGTTTGGTCTGCAGATGTGAGCTTCTGTAAGGTCACCAGCCTCTGCACCAAGGAAATCTCTATGCTGTTGGATCCTTTAAAGAAGCTAAACCCTATTTTTTGCAAACTTTTCCTGTAAGGTTAGTTCAGTGCAAACAATGGCCATGCTGTTCAATTTGATGCCCAGCACCTCAAATTTTTATGAGCCAACACTTATTTTTAACTCTGAAAGACTCTGGCAAGCCTCTAGAGAGTTTTTCCTATATGTTCATGTGTGTGTGTGCAAGCTGATCTCTTAAGATGAATTCCTCCCTTTAAATTGTTTGTATGTCTCCTTTGCAGCCAAGCTGGAAGTTAAAAGCACTGAAGGAATAAACCATTTCCACCGTGGCAAAAACTTAAGGATAGAGGAAATCTTTCAAGAAAGCTTTTTCTCCTGGGATTTCCAGGCTGGTGTGTAGATCAAAGGAGTCTTGATACACACTTGAGCTCTTGGATGCTCATCTGTATGAAACTGAACCTCTAAACCAGTTGAGATTTTCAGAACAGTAGTTCAGAGGAAATATTTATTGTTATAAGGGGAAAAAATTCCCTAGAGTTTACTTTTAAGCTACTATTTTCCAAAAGAAATATTCCACAGCTGAAGAAGTGGGGCATGAAAGTGACTTCCACACTAAGGCATGAATTTCTTGCTTTTCTCTTCTTAACCCCACAGAGATCCTATGAGCTAATTACATACATATTTTTCCTTCCTGTAAAAGCTTTGCTAAACACCAGGATAATGTAGAGCTGGGTAAGGAATTTGCACACTGGAGTTGGCTACTGACTGGGAAAATGTGGCCACTTTTGTACATAATCTTTAAAAAGTACTGAGCAAGTTGTCTCCTGCCCTGGTGTATTCCCTGTAAGCACACAGATAAAGAATCATGGAATGGTTTGGG
>NW_008690623.1:60744-61829 GCF_000695815.1 Acanthisitta chloris | reverse complement strand
TGATGTAGTTGTCTCCTTTTAGAGGTCCGGTTTAGTGCCAGACCTCTTAGAAAAGGTGCTTTCTGGAAAGACTAAATTAAAATTGATAAGCAATGATTAGGCCTGTACACTTCCTAGAACAGAGGCTACCTTTACTTTCGCTTTAACACCACTTAGTGCAATTTTGGCAGAAGTAGTTAGACTGTGGAACTGTATTCCCTGTATTTTCTGTATTTTTTTTTAACTTAATGTAAAAACAAGGAGAAACAGCTTCAGAACACCAGTGCTTGAAGTCCTGGGATGATGTGAACATGTTTACTTCTACTGGCTATTTTTTCTTGTACTGATGGGATAGTTCACAAAGCAGTAGAGCACCAGCAGGCTCCACAAGCAGTTTGGGCTTCCCAGAGTCCTTTAGAAGTACCCATCCCTTTCCACTTTAAAGGGCAATGGGAGACTTAGTTTAGAAAAATTCATTCAGTCCTCTCCTCTTCCCAAACATAGGCACCTAAAAATGAGGCATCCTCAAAGCTGGATCTGAGGTGCTCTGGATCTGAGCTAGAGCTTTTATGAAATTTTTGGTTTTTAGGAATAGGAAGGGAGGGGGGTATGACAGCACTCAGTGTTAAAATGTTCCAAATTAATATGTTGCACGGCACAGGATGAATGTTGCTGTTGTAAATTTGTTATTGCTGACAACAAATGGAAGACAAGAAAATCTCAGTGGTTTACTTTTATGACTGGGCTATTTATTCAAAACCTTACCTGTCACACATGGAATTATAGATGACTGTTAAATAAGTAATATATATGCATTGCACCTGAAAAAACTATTGTTGCTAGAGGAAGACGACATACTGAATTTCCCAGAGGCATAACAATGACTCTTCAAGCTGCCATCCTCAGATGGAAGAAGTAAATATATGAAATACACCTGGAGATATACTGTCTTGATGCAAACATTGTTAGCATATGTATGTGATATATCACACTTTACCTCTAAATCTGTCAGGAAATAAATGACAGTGGAGAAAGACAGAACAAGGTAAAATAGGGCACCACAAGAAATGAACCATTTTGTTGGTGGAACAAATTGATACTTTGCA
>NW_008690623.1:57772-60720 GCF_000695815.1 Acanthisitta chloris | reverse complement strand
GCTGAGCTGTCTAATATCATCACTGTACACCCTGCAGATGGCTGTAGGCCAAAGGCTAGAACAGAAAAAGAAATGACATTCAAAAAGGAAGCAGACAGTTTTAAGAGACAGAATAAAGTCACCTCGATTTTTCCTGGTAATTTCATAGCTGACTGTTTGCCTTTCAAGACAAAACAGGAATTAACACATCTGTGTTATTTTGATTATTCTGCTTTTGTTATTATCCATAAGCCATAATGACATTTTGAGGACTCTCAATTTAATAGAAGTATTCTGCCTAACGCAAACAAAGTGTGACACTTTTCATATCCTAATTGTTAGGGTTTTTTTTCAGTATGACAATCAGAAATCTGTCACAGTTTGTGTGATTGTTTGTTTTTGTATAAGCATTAGATGAGGTTCAGGGGATAACTTGAAGTCTCTCTCTTCTTTGCCTTTAGATCGGCATGAACAACTGCTGGAGTGGAGAAGTGGAGTCAACTTCACTCAGATCTCTGAACTGTGGCCAGCATTAAATCTTAATCAGAAAGCAGAATCATCAGTATGAAGTGTGGTATAAAATAATGCTGATTTCTGATATGCATAAAAGACACATTCAGTGTAGTAGTTCCTCTTGTTTAGACAGTGTGACAAGGGGCAGAGCTAAACAGAAGTTATTCTGACATGCTATTTGCACTGGATGAACTAAAGGAGTCCTAGTAATTTTGATCAAGGTAAAAATTACATGTAATCTGGTTTCTTTATCCAATTTTTGCCATTATTAATTGATTAAAATTTACACTCCCTACTTATAGTGCTTACACTTACAATTCCTGTTTGGATCTTTAAAACTTGAGTGTTTTATGCCAGGGAAATCAGTATGAATTCAGTTGGCTTCAACTTCTAGCCTTTTCCTTTGTACATTTTGCATTTGCTTCAAGGTTGATGTGAAAAAAATCTTCAATATAAATGATCCCCAAGGGTCCTTATTAGAAACACATCTGTTCAATGATGGCAGAAGCTGTTTACAATTACTCTGGAGGTAATTCAGTTAGCTACTTTTGAATCCTTCAAAAGTATACAATGTTGATTTTTTTCATCTTTTCATTTTAGTGAAAACACTGCATTGAACAAAGTGAAAACCTTACTGAACAACATTAAGAAGACACTAACTATATTCAATTAACAACAGTGACATTCTCAGCTAAGCCTTAGATTCTCATAAAACAAAACCACCAAAAAACCAATGCATTAATATTATTTGACAATTTTTTCCTCAAATCAAAGCTAATTTGATTTATTCTTTTCCTTAATTCTGTATTAACTGATTGCTATATCATCTCTTCATTACTTGTGTGGGCTTATACCAACATAATTAAACTATAAATACTTAAAAAATGTTAACAGTGGATTTTTTTATTTCAGTCAGAAATTTCCTGTTATCCAAAAGCATTAAAATTCATCATTGATGTTGACATGTATTCCCAGCTTAGTCTTTTAAGAATTATAAACATAAGTTATTCAGACATGCTTAATTTTAAAATGTTTAAAAATATCGCCTTCTGTTTTGCATCCTTAGTTGTTGTTGTTGGGGACATAATGATTTCCTTCATGTGCAGATCAAGAACATTTGTTGAATGTGATCTTTCCACATTACTGATCCCCTATCATCTCTGCCCAACTGCTGGTCACAGCTGATGTTAGAACTCCTTCTCCTGTCTCCTATATGCCTTATTGTTTCTGCATATTCTGTAGGCTTTGATCTGCTCTTTCCATTCTCCACATGTTTTGGGTTTGTTTGTTTTTGATTTCATATAACTTTTATTAAGTATTCTCACCATCCAAGGCACATCTTACCTTTTAGTATTTTTACTCTCCTGCTAGATGAGGCTGAATTATTTTGTTATATATAGCCTTCCCTCCATGTGAAATCTTATAAACTTATTAAGCATTTCTAACCTAATTTCAATTATCATTCTTTTTGTTTTCCTATTAAAATTATCTTTCCCAGGTGATTTACTTTATGATTAGTTTCAGATAGGTGAAACTGAGTTTTTACTGCTGAGGGTTCATTCTTCTTGCAGGCAACAAGTATAATAAAGTCACATAACTCAGAAAGGATAGTCCTCTCTAGCTAGTGAAATGCAGTGTAAGACAGGATTCTCTCAATTTGGATCAGAAAATTGTTAAAAATATTTTAGCACTGGCAGAAAAAGGCTTTCAGTCTTTCCTGATTTCATCAGAAAATACACATTAATCCAGGTGCTTCTCAATATTTTATAGCAGATAGAACTAGTCAAATGTTTTTCATGGAGAAAAGTCGATTGGAAAATTTTGATTTAATGAGTAAATTTTAAATGCAGATTAATGGAAAAGTTTTGAATTTTGTTTTCTTAAGATTAAAAGAGTTCCTTTTTCTCTGTTTACATTCTAGATTTTAGACACACATGCAAAAAGAAAATAGCTTGACTTTTAAAGTTGATAATAGCATTTAATAGAAATACTATATGCAAACACACTTTTGAAATCCTTCTTATGCTCCCATATATGGATTTTGCTTCCCCAGCATACTGTGTTGTGGTAGGTGGAGAAGCCTGGAGTATACAAAGCCAAAGCTTCAAAAGGCCTCATCCAGGTGTTGGGTTCCCACATAGGGCAGCTTTGTTGAAGCAGGGCTGTGGCTGAGATGTTTAAGGGCACTGAGCAAAACTCCCTGGCTCTTCCCACCAGTTAGCAGCTTCTGTTGTCACTTAAGCCCCACTTCACATATGGCAGCACATATGCCCTACTGCGCATGGAGGAGAAGAAGGAAAGTATAAAAAAGTTTCAGAAGGCTTTATGTTACCCTCCAGCCAAGTATGCTTTTTTCAGAGCAATCCAAACCAATAGCATCATTCAGTGCTGCTATTTCTGCTCACTGAAAAATTCACTGGAAGAGCAGAGCAGGAAGCCAGCCACCTCTGGGAAAA
>NW_008690623.1:54739-57749 GCF_000695815.1 Acanthisitta chloris | reverse complement strand
GAAGAAAGAGCAAGAGCACTGCTACAGCAGAATTTCCAAGTCCTTCTCACAGAGGGTTGCAGCCACTCGGTCTGCTGCAAATTGCCATATTGTAGATGTGGTAATCAGTGGTAACAATATAATTCTACAGACATGGAAATCATCTGGAGTGAGGAGGCAGAATTAGCAGCTTTCCTTTAGAAATTGCTTGCTAATTTCTAGTGGTTATTTATACACAGTAGTGGTCTATATTCTCAGGTAATTTATTGCCAAGTGCTACTTGAAAACAGACAATTTCAGACAAGACTGGTATTAAGAATCCAAATGCTTGTAATGCCTGAAAAGCATTTTATATTTGAATTTAAGTGACAGAGGAAAAATATATTTTCATGATAACATATAGGTTTCGGCCTCATGAAATTTAACTAAGGTTCTGGCAATCTAAAGAGAGCTGTCACATAAACCTTAGTAAAGATAATATGTCACTGAACGATTTATTTCCCTGAAAGGGAATAGAGAGGTATTGCTTTTTGTACATATAAATTCGGTAATATGTACACCTCAGAAAATGCAACTTTTTTCTGCACAGGATGAGATTTATTAGTGCAATGACATAAGGCACTTAACTCAGGAGAAATTAATTACCAAACCCAGGAGGAACTTACATTAAATCAACAACATAAACCTATCTCCATGCCAAGGTCATGTGCTGTTGGTCACTTTTAAACAGAACAGTGACATCTTCCTTGTAGTTTCATGAAATGATATCAGTGACATCATCTCTCTTCTAGATAGATCTAATTAAAATAATCTTAACAGATACAAGTTTGGAAAAATCTTCCTGTTACTGGGTCATGGAAAATTGACTATTATGGAAACTGTTATACTCTCTGGGCAAAAAAAGTATCTGGGGAATGATGAGGAAAAATCTTGCCCTCCTTGCTTTTTTTCTGTGATTCTCTTACTGACAGTTGATGCACTCCTCAACTATTCCTTTTGCTAGTGTTGTGTGGCTGCTTCAGCAAAGAAGAACTAAGAACTCCAAATGTCCCCCAGTATATTTAGAGGCACCAGCTAGAGGACAAAAATAAGAAGGAAATGAGAAATGTTCACTGAGACATAGTTTAATTTGTATTTATCATAGGGGATAGATTGCTTTTAATTTGCAAATTGAAGCAAAGCCATTTAGGATCAAGAAGGCAATCTGCAAGGAAGGAGAGCTACTGTGAACTCTAGTCCAAGAGTAGATTCCTGCGAACACTTGGAGTGTTACTATTTAGGTTGCCAAAACTGCACAAAATGAGTATGAATTGGCTGTGTAGACTCCAGGTTTTACCAAATCAATAGGCAACATTTTATATACTGGTGTTATTCTAGTGATTTCAATACTCAACTTTTTATTTTATCTTTCAAATGGGTTTATAAATCAAATGCATAGTAATATTTCTCAGTCTTCCACTATATGCTGCTTCATTCTGTTTTGTATTATTATTAGAATAGTAACATGAATTAATGGCACACACTTGCATATTGTTATATGATGGGATGATCACAACTCAAATTTAAATCAAAACAGTCTGTAAAGCACTATTATAAATGAAATATTTCACATTTCAGTTATTTAGAATGGCATTTATGAAAACCGGTGATTCATAAAGTGCCATATTTTTTGACATCTAAGAGCAATTTTAAATGTTATGAATAACCTCTTAAGCACCTATACAAGCTGAAGGACTCTAGCATTCTTAACAAACTGGTAGTGTGTGCAAAAGGAAGAACATGAATTTCAATTTTAATATTTAATGAACCCTAAAGCAATAGTCTGAAAGCAAGACTTTAATTTTCATGGGAAATGAATCAGAATATAAAAAAGCAGTTGACGATGGCTTCTGAAACTAAATGCCCGAACAAAACCAAGGATGACTTGCAGAAAAATTGGGTGTCAAAATCATCTGATGGGAAGTTGTCATCAGATCATTATTATGTTCTACCACTAGGATCCTCCTGAAGGTTGAGATTTTGCCTTCAGTCTTCCCTTATGTTGGTAAGATGTGAATTGGGTTCCAGTGTGTGAGACAACATCCACAGGTTATATCTCAGAAAAAAACACTTACCCAAGGAAATCAGCAGTATTTCTGTCTTCACATTATAATACTGCTGATCAATGCACTCAGCTGATACTTTTGTTTAATAGGGAAACAAATGACTACGTTATGGAAACCCATTGTGGCTACAACACCTCACTGTGACAGAGAAGGTGGTCTTAATGGACAATCTTTCATACAGCTGCTGAGGAGCAATACAGCAGAAAAGCTCCCATATTAATATTTCAGGGTATGATATGTAAATGAACTGCTGTATTGAAATTTTATTTTTGATGTCCTTCATGAGACATCTGCCTTGTTGCTACAAGGGAACCAGCATAATATTTCCTGGAGGTGGCAAAGACTTTTTGAAAAGAATATTTCAGTGAAGTACTACAAGAAACCATTTACTTACAGTAAAGTGGGTTCTGCTTTTATTGCTTTCGTTGTCTTTTAAAAAATAATGAAATTGGAAAAGCCAGGAATAAATAACTCGGACTTCTCACTAGTTTTGAGCAACCTTACTGTCCACATGACTGCCAAACAATTTGTCAAACATGTCCCTTTACTTGCGGTGATGGTGAAAGAAGGATGCTGTTGTTTCAGTAGGGCTGCTGCAGTAGAAGTGTGAATTATGAATACAGTGTTACATTTGCTTTATGTTTAAAAAACAACAGCACAGCCTTGGCATTCCCAGCTTTGAAGACTGAATTCTCTTCAGAGTGTGAAATACTGCACAGTGTGTGTTGGTATTTTGTCAAAAAATGGTTTATTTTTTTACTGAACAGCTTTACCAGATGCCACACTTTTCCACTGAGTATGATAAGTTATTTACAGAGCTATCAGGTTATATAAAATTCATACACATATAGAACTTGCATGATCCTCTTTCCAGTTACGTAAAATTGTAACTCATGCATTTTCTGAGGTCTTTTTCGAAGGTGGAA
>NW_008690623.1:47687-54702 GCF_000695815.1 Acanthisitta chloris | reverse complement strand
GCTGATCAAAGCCTTGGAAAGCTTTGATCATTCTTCCATTGGATCCCCTGTGTTATGCTCACTTTTCTTCTACATCACCTGGTCATCTTAAAAGCATCACCATTACAAAGAACCAGCTGGCCTCTTTCTGCTTTGCCACATGCTGCCGAGGGGAAGGAAGACACAGGGTGCTTTTATAGCAAGGCACCCTGATATCTGCCAGGACATTCAATCCTGCTGCAGCATGTGATGATCCTCAAGGAGTTTGAACTTGTGGTATAAATGGGTGATTTCAAAGTAACACATCATTGGGAAGGCTGGTTTCCAGCCCTTTCTCCTGCAGCAGTGGCCATTGTCCTGTTTGTTGCAACGGCCTGAGTGTGTGCTGGAACACATTTCCATGTTTTATCACCAGCAGCTTGTTGGTTAGGGTGTTTCAGGTAATTTGTTGGATTTCTGAGTTCATCTGCATCAGACTGGCATGATACAGATGTAAAGATGTCACAGAAGAGGGTGCAGTATTTAACTCAATCAGATAGATTCAGCTCAACAGAGAATAAAGAAATAAATAACATATAAGCATATGTTGTAATCCTAGACTCTTTATTTCATAGGGATGATATTATGTACTAGTTAGTAAATTTTCTCATTCCTGGGTCTCAAAGTGCTTATTATAAATAAATAAAAGATAAATGAAACACTCAATGAGTTAGGAGGTCATGTTGAGAAAGCATAAAGTCTGACAGTAGGTCAGCCCAGAATGTGCTGAGATATTCAGCCCCTGAAGCGTGGGCTGCTCTGCCTCATGTGGACACAGGTCACAAAACATAGAATTTGCACCCAAAGCACTAAATATTTATCATCTTTGGGCCAAAGTTGCTACATAAGTTACACATCTAAAGTTCTGGCCCTTTCTGAAGAGCAGACCCTGCCACATAGCTCTGTGCACAGGAGAATGTACTTTTGAAAGACAGCAAAGTGAATCATTTGTTTTTACTAAGGGAAACTGGAGAGAGAGATTCTTATTAACCCACAAGCTATTGCCTAAAGGTAAAACTGCCAATACACCCATTCAGTCCCTTGTGCAGAGGGGGTCTGGAACTGAGGTAATCAATTATCCCAGGCAGTCTTTTTTTTTTCTATAAATTACTGTCTGAAACCCAGGAAATATGTACTGCATCCACACATGCTGAATGTAAGAGGAACCTGGAGGCAGACTGTGAATTATGACTCAATCTCTTTCCAATTTGCTGACGGAACCATTCAGCTGCATATTTCCTATATGTGCAATTCACAAAAATGTTGCAATTTTTGTTTTAAAGTACTGTTGTGGAGGTTTCTGCTCTCCAACAGAGTGCTGTGGATATAAATTATGTCAGGTTTCATGTTGACTGATACACACAATGATAGATGTTCATTTCAATGAGAACACTAGTAATCATCAACAAAGGGAAGAATAGGGCATACAAAAGGGAATTTTAAAGAAAAAGAAGAATGTGCATTATGTCAGTGTGTGCATGCGTATGTGGCAAACAGATAAAAAAATGTTTGAGAAACATATTTAATTTCCTAAGCCTCTATTAAAAGATTAGTGATTTACACATTTGGAGCCTTTCAGGACTCCAAACAGATATATCAGTCAGCCATGCCTAGTGTTTCTGATTTTTAAGTCAGGTTCATTAATTATTGGCAAATTAGCTAAATCCTATGCAAATTAAATATTATGGGATTGGATTTGGAAAAAAAAAGCAAATTGGATTTGGGGGCATTAAATAGAGTTTTTATGATGCAAAAGTTTTAGTAATGAGACAGTAAAAAATCTGAAATAAAAAAAATTTTCTACACCCTAATGAAAGGATTATATGGATACTGTATCTGTTCATACATCTCTTTTTTGCAGCTAACAAAATCAGAGAATTCACTAGAGAATTATAGTTAATATTTGCACTCAGAATATATGAGTTGGCAATTTTAGCTCTTGGATTATCTGTGAATTCCCAGTTATGTTTGCACAGATACTCAAATCCACTATTTACAAAATCTATTTTTCCAGGAAAAAAAAAAAGGTAAAATAGAGCTATGAGTCAATATAGACAAAGATATTTTTTTTTTCTTTTCAGATTCTGCATGATGACCTGCTTTGATGATCTAATCAGAATTATAATTGGATGTTCTTTAGGACAGGAATGATATGAAATGCATTTACAGTGTAATGTAGCCATCACACTTCTGATTATGATAAAAAGCAATTAATTAATTACAGAGGAATCTGATACAGATGCCAGTCTGGCCTTCATCAATGCATTTTCAGAGTGACTAGTTTTTCTTCTATAAAAGTGAGACCTGCCCAGCTGCTTTTGTTTTGTAGCTGTCTCTTAAGTTGGGTGTCTTTCAGCTAGGAAAATTTAAGTAAGGAGAGCACTTGTTTTACTTGTGATAGATTCTATCAGCATTGCATATTGACTCTTGGCTAAAGCCTCACATTTTTCAGCAGCCCACAGTGTCTTTGCAACAGAACTTTTGCCTTGCCTTACACAAAGCAAAGCTTGTTCTTTGCTCCAAGTGATTTCTTAAAGGTTTGTGTCAATCACAGATGAGCGCCCTCAAGACTGGCCTAGGCATGGGTCACTGCCAGATCTGCAGTCTCTGCCCAGTCATGAGTCTGGCCCAATTGAATGTGATCCTTACTAAGTGATGAATTGGGACAAGCAGGTGAGTCTTACTTCTGCAAACACTGCCCGTATAAAATGGTGTCACAAATAGCTGGGAGCACAGCTTGCTTCTGCATTCACCAATCCTTTACCAGATTGGGACTCACAGAGCTGTTGCAGGCAGCCTAAGGCTCACCTTGGGAGCCCAAGGCTCATCCAGTTATGTCTAGTGGTATGTAAACACCCCATTAAACACTTGGTCACTCAGGGACCCTACACTTCCAGATGATGCCCTGGAGTTCCCCAATGGGGACTTGTTTCCAGATTTGCTGTCAGTTTGAAAAAAAGCTGATCTTGAGAAATGCCTCAAAGGCACAATTTAGAAATGCCCACTGGAACCATTAGAAAGCCTTGGGAAAATCTGAAACTGTGAGACAGCAGGAGTAAAACCCATCTACCCGTCCTCTGAAACAAAACAGGAATTCAACACAATTTGCTTTAATGTCAGTGATTGCAGTGAACTTTTAATTAAGAAAATATATGTGGAGCAACACAGTTCTCTCCTGAAGCATTTCAGTGGACTTCTGCACTTGGTACAATCCTAGGAAAATCCTCCTTTCAACTCATCAGGTCAATGAAACCATTAATCAAACTACTTACATATATTAAAGTGAGAAACAGAGTGCCACAGGTTTTCTACTGCATTCAGCCTGTATCTAATGAAAGGGAAGATCAAAAATGTTTCCCTGATGGAGCTCTCCAAAATTCTGTATGTTTTCTACTAAGCAAATTCGTCAGTGTTTAATGTATGCTGCACTTTGATTAGGGAAATTGCTGTATGAAGGAGCAGCAATCTAAAAAATCAAACAACCTGTACTATTACTCTATAGATTCCTTGTGGCAAAGATCTGTAAAAAGTTACTGCTTTCAAAGTATAACTTCCTAGATGATCTTTGACAAAATAAAGCTATTGCTCACAGGAATGTTAGTAAACTGTATATATAAACTGGGTGAGTTAGTTTGACTTTAATGCAAGCAAATAGCAGGAATTGCTATTTTTGTGCTACCAGTCTTGGAATGAAAACAAAACTGTACCTTATCTTCCTTCCCTCCTTTTGTGGAAGAAACTGGTGTGGGATAGCTGGTGATTTTGAGTGTAACACCACTTGAACTGACAAGTGATTATCTAGTGCTCTCTCTTCCTTTTTTTCCTAGGGCATATGTCTTAGATTCAGACATTGAAGATCTCCTTCGTGTGGGCTTTCTCCTACTGCGCCATTAGGGCCATACTGGTAATCACAAAGCAGGTCTGACATCTCTATTTACATGATATAATGGTTACACGGAAAGGAACACTGTAGGCTGGAAAGCCTGGTTTACCTAGAGAGGTAAAAGAGGCCTTTTGGGAAAATATGTCTCAGCCCATAGCTACAGTTTGTGATTTCCTTTTTCTGAAAATTCACTGGAAGTAAAATTGTCCAGTTACATCTTGTGGTGTGGACTACTTTGTATATTTAGTGAGGGAAAAATGTTCACTACCAGTTCTCAATGAACATGGATGTATGTGGACCCTTCTACCACTACAAATCCAACCACAGCATTCATCTGGACATATGGACACAGTGTTGGCAGAGAACCACAGCATTATCAGGTACTAGGAAAGCTCAGCATAAAGTTCATCTTCAAAAATTTATCTCAGAGCATTTTGAAAGCAAAACTGGGAAAGCTGTGGGCATTTTTCCCCCATTTTCTTCTGCTGCTTTCTATTTCCATTTTCAGAATGAGAGAAGGGCAAAATTGTGTTCAAAACGAAGGTGTTCACTACTGTGATATATAAAAACATCTGCCATTGTCAATTAAACTTGCTTTCACTGATATTCATTTACTGTGCCTCACATGTCCCCCATCTGCATTGTTAAGAATAAGGGAGGACTTGTAGGGGGAATTGTAGAGGTCTCTGTCTCCTCTTTCAGACCCATTTTTGTGACTGCAACACTATTGGAACACATTTATCGGTGTTCAAATATGCTTTTAAACACATACTGCTGATGTACCTGATATTTGTAAATATTCACAAGATTTGAATAAAATCCAAGCTGACTTAATTTGGTCTAAATTATGCAGCATGTAAAGTATTAATGGCTGTAACTAGTTTCCAGAACTTGGAAGCGAGTCAATGTCTCCATCATATGAGTTTTCTAGGTTCTTCTAAGGATAGCAGCAAGCAGAAATTACATTTATAAGCATGTTAACTCTCCAAAGGGTGGTTTAATTTTACTGTGCAGCAATTTAGTTCCCTGACAAGTTATATGCAAGACTTCCATTGTCATCAGATCAGACAGCATTGTTTTTCAAAATTTGTCCTCCACTGTTATCTGTCTGCTATCTGCATAAGGCTAAGAAACCCAGGTAGCCCATTTTACAGATGTAGAATGGAAACAAACATACAGAATTGTTCAGCCTGAAGAAGCAAAGGCTCTGGGGAGACTTTGTAGTGTCTTTCAGCACCTAAAGGGGGCCTACAAGAGAGCGGAGGGACTTTTTACAAGGGCATGTAGCGATAAAATAAGAGGGAATGGTTTCAAGCTGGCAGGGGGTATGTTTAGATTAGATATTAGGAAGAAATTCTTTATTGTGAGGGTGCTGAAGCAGTGGAACAAGTTGCCCAGAGATGTGGTGCATGCTCCATCCCTTGCAAGTATTCCAGGCTAGTTTGGATGGGACCCTGAGCAACCTGGTCTGGTGGAAGGTGTTCCTGCCCATGGTGGGGGATTGGAACTAGATGATATTTAAGATCCCTTCCAACCCAAATCATCATATGATTCTACATATTAAGGTTATTCCTGCAATGCTATGTTGCAGTGTAGAGGAGCAAGCAGAACTGCAGAAACGCACTGCTAAGATATCTCTGCTGAAAAATTGTAGTGTTCCTGTATTTTTCCTGAGTCTGTATTTCTGCTTTGCCCTGGCCAGTTACGTACCTTACAGGCAATACCCTCAAAAATACTTTGTTACAGCTCAACTGTGTCACCTTCCAGTGTTGAGGACCTTAGGCTAGGTATTCAGGGTCTTATTTTAAGAGCTGCATTACCAACTGCTCAGATGTTTACACAGGCAGGTTTTAAAGCCCATGTCTAGCTTCAGGGTGTATTCTAAGGCAATCTGGGATTATTAACAATGTTATTTGGTAATACCACACCATAAGCTATTTCAAAAAAAGGATAGTACCCTATCCCCTCGCTTTCTCAGTGACACAGGCAATTACTGTTCCTGCAGGAGAAATAACTCTCTCTTTCCAGCTACAACTCATATAGCCATCAATCATGCTCAGGAGCTGATTGCTTGGCTCACATACTAATGTGAAATGCCACCGATGCTGGGGCATTTCCATCCACTCTCAGTTATTATCTTGGATGGAGAAATTTTTATTCAGTGTGTTGGAGACTACATATGAAAGCACTTACTTATTAAAGTAAAGCTCTTACCATGAAAGTGTATTTCACCAGGGAGAGGGTGTTCTTAGTTGTTCTGGCTAAAGATTGAGATTTTGGGGGTATGGCATTTGATCCTCTCAAGATGCAGGCACTAAAGTCATGGTGTGAACGGCTAAAGCTGAAGAGGAAAATAGAGAAAGGAATTTCTAGAGAACATTTTTTTTCTTGCATGACATTATTGTGCTAGAGTTGTATCACAGCCTATGGCTTAGCTGTGCAATGGGCTATACATGTATGGAATCAGACATTTCCAGGTACACACCTCTCACAATCAGATCTACAAGACAGATGAATACAGATCAAGAGAATAGTTAAGCAGGAGTATAAATCGGGATATTATCTGATTATGTCAGAAATTCCAGATCCTTTTTTCTTACATATAGACAGTTTTTTCAGTGAAATACTGGAAATTCTGGAGCTCATATGAAGCAAAAGCATTGATATAACAGATGTTGCTTCTTTTTTTCCTGGTCATTGTTTTACTGCTGCTGTGACCACTGGGACATCACTCAGCACTTCTAGGTCTACCACTGCCACTGAATCAGGAAAATGAGAGGTTATACAACAGGACCAAGTCTGAACAGCTTTCCAAGGACAATACAGGGTTGCAAAATTGCAAAACACCTAAGATGTTTAGCATCACAGAAAACCAAGGTGTGCAGAATAGAGTATAGCATAGTCCTACCTCTACCATTGTTACAATCCAGTTCTTGAGAGGTGCCTCTGTCCAAATTAAGGTGCAAACAAGATCATATGCCAAAGTCAATAATATGCTAATAATATAATACTATAGTAATATGGGTTTCATTTGATTATAATTATAAATGTGAAGTAGCGAGATAAAAAGAAATAGGAAAGAGAGCGAGAGACCGGGGGGGGGGGGGGGGCGAG
>NW_008690623.1:42499-47646 GCF_000695815.1 Acanthisitta chloris | reverse complement strand
CATCTTCACCCTGAGCTTCTTGATGGTAGAGGTCCTGAGTCATTCTTCTGGTGGCAGGGGTCCGAAATCATGCTATTGGTGATGGGGGTCCCCAATTGCTCATCTGGGGATACCACCTTTACACAACCCAAATTCCAGGTATACACGGAGGCGTATTCTTAATTTCCATGAGAAGCGAGGATGGGCCATGCCTTCCTCTGCATACTTCTCCAGGGTGGGGATTCAGTGGTCACAGATACTGCCTGTCCAGGGTGATCTTTGACCAGTGATATGTATATGCAATTTGACACAGTGGGAATTTTTGTGCAGATATGTTAATCAGGATGTGCTAACCAGATCCTGCCTCCACGAGGCCTGGAATTAGCCCAAACTCATCTCTTTTGTACTTATCTCAAGCTGCTGCTCTGGTGGCTTAGGGTGAATCCCTTTTGTGGCCTTAACAGTGTTTGGGACAGGCAAGGTATTCTTGAATTCCTTGCAACCATGGACTTCCTGTATGATCTTTGCCAATGCATTGGCTTTTTTTTTTTTATTCCAGGTGTCTCTTTTTCTTTTGAATATAACACCTTTAAAACAGACACTTTCTTTCAAAACACATTGTTTCTTACTGGACACCATATGGGAGTCTTTTGTTAGCTGCAGCATCTAATCAGCTGCAATGCAAATTTCAATTACAGATGCTTTCTTCAGGGGAAAACACATCTAGAACTGTTCCAGCCTTTCTATTGACTACCTGGGAATGACAGTATAAATCAGCAGTGGAATAGTAGGCATGGAATAGCTTATAAAGATATTGTTGACTTTCTCAAGAAATTTCTGATCTTATCTTGAGAATAATGAATAAAAAAAAAGCAGCCTAGAAAGAGATATGCTGCTCATCTCACGAAGAAACATAGCACACACTCAATTTGGTGTTGTTAAATTGTGCTGAGGTGTGAGATGTCTGTATCGAGGTTATTGGGGCAGAGTTCTTTGGCTGTACAAAGCTGGGATTAATGAGGAGCAGCAGGGAGGTGACATTTTGCCTCTGTGCGATGTTGCTGAGATCAGTAACAGAACAACATGTTCACTCTCAGTGGCCACTGATCTAAAAACATTCTGAGAAACTGGAAAGCATACGGAAAATAGCAGAAAACTAAATACAATTACAGAAAAAAGGCCTTTTTTTTCTTTTCCCCTGACAGATTGGAAGTGTTCAGCCTGTGTCATTTAATTTAAAAAAATTCAAATTAAAAACTTTGCCCTCATGAATGTACTTATACTATGTCATAAAGAGGTTTTCAGTCCAGTAGTGAAACACGTAAGAAGACTCAGTGGTTGAAATTATTAAGAATTAGAAAAGCTCGTGTAAGAAACAATGCATGACTTTTAATAATGACAAGGCTTTAAGTACTGGCAAAGGTTATCAGGTAAGATTCTGAATTTACAATTTTTTAGTGTTTTCAAACCAATAGAGGGTATTCCCCCCTAAGTATGTCATTTAACTCAACTCAGAAGTAGATTAGATTATCCACCCTCAGCCCCTTCCTGGGGTTAGCTCAGACTTTAAGCACTTGCCCTGCACAACAGGGAATCTCCAGAGCAAAGCCACTCAACATTACCTTCTACAAAGCAGAGGAAAATCCAGCACATCTTGGATTTTCTGTCAGTCATACCACTCTGAGACATGTCATCCCCAGGGCTGTGAACACTTTTCACAGGGAAGCATCAATTTGGAAACAGAGAACTAGCAGGATCACCTGTTGGAACTGTGTATTGCAAAGGACAACGTGGAGCCCACAATGTTGGCATTCTAAGGCAAATAAGGATTTCCTTGGTCTGTTTCTATGTAGTAGTCCAGCACACTTTGTAGTCAGCTGTCCGTATGCTTCCCACGGTGTAATAACGTCTATTCAGCTAGAGGCAGTTTTCTTATACTCCTTTAGTCCCGCCATGCACCAGGTCTCGTTCCCATCCCCTTCACCCGAAGTCGACAGGAGAGTTTAGAGCTAGCAGAAGTGCGCTAAAATGCTGCCACCTTGTGCATGTTTGGCAGCAAACCTGAGCTGAGCATTCCACTAGTATTCTCTGTGGGATGCGATATCCCTGGGCAGCTGCTACCCTTGGGCAGCCCAGACCTGTCTTCTGACCACACGTCTTTCCTGGCCGAAGAAAAGGAGAGGGAGTCAGAAACCTCCCTCAGTTTCAGCCCCCATTCTGAGTTTACCGACAGCTCAGGAAAGGAAGAAACCCTGACATGAAAGAGAAGACTTGTAGAGATGCAACTCATTCCTGTAATTCTCCATTTGGTGATGCTAATACCAGAAATACTGAACAAATCTGCTGTCTTCATATTGGCAGGAACTGTCCAAGTTGCAGAATAGCTCACACATTTAGCCTAACTCACTGCTTGTGTTTTTTGTAAACAGGGCAAAAAGTAACTCCTAAGGGTATGCCTAAATTTCAAGAGGGCACTCAAAGCTTCCCAGACAAAGGATGATTTACCTTATATTAATCTTTAGAATTAGCATGCTCGACTAATATGTTTGTCCTTCCCTATCCCATTTACCTTCAAACCCTTTGTTTTTTTCAAAAGCATTCTTATAATAACCTCTCTAAACTATGCTTCATCCTGCTATGAGCTGCATTTAAATCACTAAGAGCCCATAAGCTAATGATTAATGGTTAATCAGTACCATCTGCTAAGTTTCTCCCCTGTGTAACATTGTGCTCTGACAGTCTCCTTATTTAAGCTGAAAATGAAAAAGTTCAGAATCACCTGGAGAGATTTTTTAAGTATCTGATCAGTAGATCAGACATGAATTAGCATTTGAAAGTTACGTATGTAAAATGTGAAGAGCTGCATTATGATGAGCCAGATATTATTTGGTCATGCTGTTAATCTGAAAGTTAAAGAGCTTTTTTCCTTTGACCCAAGAGGAAAATTGCTCATCAGGGGACTGTTATGGTATACCATAAGATGAAATTATTATTTCATAAGCTTAATAAGACTTAGGTTTCAGTAATGAAAGTATAAATTGTTACAGTCACTGCTCTGACTGTTGCCCCTTGGCACTGACACTGTTTTGGATGGCAAAGCTCAAAACTGGTTGACAGTCTGTGTGTGTCTCAGCTACTTGCTCTTGGACTCTTTCTCCATGTGCAAGTAACAGATGAGGACTAAGATGAGCATCTCCTGTGAAGCTGCTGGGAAGTGTGAGAACTGGGTACTTCCAAGTCAGACAGTAAGAATGTTGCTGAGGAAATCAAAGCAGATATTGCACAGTTTATTCTGGTGAAACTCTTTGCACAAAGTATTTCAGTGGGTATTGTCCATAAGGTCACATTTCCCCTTCTTATTTATTGTTCAACAAAAGTCTATTTAGCTAAGCAAAACACACACAGAAATATGCAAGCACATAGGTATCTCCTGATTTGAGTAAAAGTCAGCAACAGATATTAATATTGCTTTTCCTGTTTCATTTAGTGCTAATCAACACAGCTTACTTCCAGACAATTCTGCTAACATTAGGTGAAATGACTACGTTAGTTATTGATGTCTTGTTTGCACAGCTGATTTTGCTAGGATGCAAGAAAATTGTATTCAGATAATCTTCTTTCAATATCAATAGTACACCTGCATGTGAATAAGTGTGCTAGTCTGTGTCTGAGAGAGATTCAGACAGCAAGGGGAACTGTACTACCTGGGGTTTGCAGCTTGAAGCACTGGACTGTTAGTCATAGCTGGGACCAATGGCTTGTTTGGCATTTCTAGTATTTTGTCATCACAACCACTTTGGCCACTGGGATTACAGGAGTGGAGAGGACAGCAGGAAGGAGAAAGGACCAGGCTGCTTTTCACTAGAGAGAGACAAGCAGGGTAAGAGCTTAGAGCTGCATTGGATTTTCCATCTCTGTTCCACTTTTCTCCTAAGAAGGATATGCATTACCCACTCCCATCACTTCTCTTTTCCTTAGCTCCTTAGAGGAGGGAATGCCACAGAAAAGAGCTGTGCCAGAACCCTGCAGTGTTGTATTTGGCTGCCTCCTCCATTTGGTGTCTAGGGAAAGGCAATTATTAAGTTGCTTTTGCTGCTCTTGTCTGCTTCATGCCATTTGTTTCTGTTGCATCTCTCCATCTATGCTCAACTCCCAGCTATCACTGAAAACCAGTGAAAGTTGGACTTTTCCAATCAGTCTAATTCCTTCAGATGTACTGTAAACTCCTGAGCACTGGCACTCATTTCTGAGATTCTCTTTCAGCCCTTTGCTTGTCAGACATCCGTCTGATCATTTCACCGTGAGCCTTATGGCTCCTGCTGATTTCTACATGCCCTGGTTTCTGATCAGTAAGGGATCTTTAACACAGCCACTCACATGTAGGGATAGAGTAGGCACCTGCCATGCTATCTGCCATCCACAGACCTTTGCAGATACAGCAATGTTCAAGCACCCCAGATGTATGAGACTGAGCAAAAAACTATGACAGCTAAACATTTGGAGGGGAGGAAAGTTGCATCTTCTGATTGAAAAACCTTTATGATTTTATACTTTTCCCCCCTCTCTGTCTACACAGTCCTCCAGATGGACACTTTATGCTTTGCATTTAATAAAAAGAGGGAGGGCTCTAAAATGGCACCCTGAGACATCTGACCCTAGCCCCTTTGATCAGGGTGTGGAAAGTAGCCAACAGCCAGTTTTACACTAACAATGATTTACTTACCTCCATAAATATGCCAGTAGGTGTACATGAGCCTATGTGCAGATGGACTATTTATCCCTCTAAGGGTGTGAGGTGAATATCTTTGTCTCAGGCTTTTGGTCAGACACTCAGGACATTTCTCAGGTTGTCAGTTGCCTGTATATCATAGCTGTGATGCTGCAGCAAGAAAAATGAGATAAGCCGGGCAGAACACAAAGACATTGCCTGATTCTTTGTACTATCTGGGTTTACATAGTGCAAGTGTTATATGATTCATAACTTGTTTTTCATTTGCTGAAGGGAAATCCTGATTTATGGACAGGAAGTCAAGAACAGAAAAGAACAAACCTATTCTAAATTCTTGTCACAGGTGTCTCTGGGAGGTTTAGATGTGGCTTCTAAAATCATCATAGTATCATCATAGAATTTAAGGGTTGGGATGGACCTTACAGATCATCTAGTCCCA
>NW_008690623.1:0-42256 GCF_000695815.1 Acanthisitta chloris | reverse complement strand
CCTTCAGATATTGAAAAGTTGTTATGAGGTCTCCACGCAGTCTTCTCTTCTCCAGGCTGAAGTGGTAAAAAATATTAAAATATGATAGTGGTAAAAGAAGTACTTTCTGTGAAGGGGTAAGGAGGTGCATCACAAATATGTATGGGTACCAAACTGTATTTGGTGTCAGGTGGAACAACTAGTTCATCGAACCTGTGTGAAATAGAAATTTCCTGTTATTTTATTTTCTGTTTGCTGAATAGAACTCCAGTTCTATACCTTTTATTTTTCAAGTATCAAAAGGCTATTTATTCTCATTCCAGTGGAACAGGATAGAAATAGGCAACCAGATTGTTAATTTAAAACACAGCTCCCAGAAATATTTTGGTAAAGTGTGTTTCTATGCTCACTTCCATTTGGCTTAACACTTTTAGTAACTTGGACATTTAAAAAAAGTAAATATTATTTTTTTTCCATCTAACACATATGTTTAGACCTTCTGTGTCAAGGTAAGACAGTGTCAGGTAAGAGGGAATCAGATAGAGGAACTTTTCTCTAATGAAGTTGTTGAGGCTATTTGTCCTGTTCAACTACATTGCTCAGTTCTGGCTGGTCAGTTCTGTCCCACTATCCTGTTTCTTACCGTAAAGAAAGACCTCACAAAGGGATTTCTAACAACAACATAATGCAATCAGATGGAGAAGGGAATCACACTGCAGAGGTGTGCACCATCGAGAAGGGCTTCGATGAGAGCTGCAGGGTGAACGAGCCTGGTGTTCTGTAGAGCAGTAGCCAGGGATGGACATGGGAACAGACAAGGGACCCTGACTCTGTCCCTGACTGACGACAAGGAAGTCAGGTGTGTCATGTGATATACAACTTAATGAACAGTGTTTAGAACTGTTTTCAAGTTCGTGTATTTTTCAGAACAGGTCTTGTTAGATAAACAGGGCTCTGAAAGATGCAGAGAGCCTTTGTGGCTAGAGTTGTGCTTGGAGCATGCATTTGCCATTTTGGAAATCTGCTATTGCTGGTGCAGATTGGGAGGTTTGAAAAAAACCACCTGCACCTGTCTTCACGGAAAGCTTTCAGATAACATTGATTCTTGCTTGAACATTATGGCTGTAGTGTCATCTGTCATTACCATTTTTCATTCTAATTTTTCACTGGACTGTAGCATATTTGATTAAGTCATTTTTCTTTCAAGTATCTGCAGTACTTGTAACTCCAGGAATGTTGAAATGTCTCCTTTTCTCCCTTTTTTCTTCTCTCCCTCATTAATATTTTTTTTGTGTGGTAATTGCTGAGGTAATTATTCCTTCTACAAAAACTTTCTTGGTTTTCAAATACTAAACTTAGAAATTATGAAAAATAAGAAAACCTCAGTACTAAGAACTGTACAAATGCTGTTCTGTCCTGCTAATGCATTTGAGTTGTGTTGCAAATAAGTCCACGATTTTAAAAAGAGGGAGTTGCTGTCTTGAATCAAAAAAGGAAAAAATACAGCATTTGGATGGGGAGGACGAGAGGCTTAGACACAGGAGGTCATCAAAGGTGTTGAAAGGAGGCAGCTGACAAAGGAATGCATGCCTTGTGTCTTCTCCCAAGCTTCCCTTGTCTTTCGCTGAGAGTGTGTACAACTGGCTGAAACTGGTTTTGATCCCAGGCAATCATCACTCAACCTTGCCCAGAAACAAAACCAGCATTGCTCCTTGTAAAGACGTAGTCAACAAGACCCTGCTGGTAAATGTGCTCATCAGGAGATGCTGAGGGCAGGAGAGGTGGTGTCCTGAGGTGTTCATGTCTTCAGACTACCTGTCACTTCACTGTCTTCAAGACTGACCAAAACAAAGGCTCTTCTGTAAGTAACCATGAGGTTTGGTGACACCAGCACATGGAGAGACTCTATGTGCCTCACTGGAAACAGGGCTCCTAGGCATTTCTGAGTGACAGAGCTCATGTTTTTATATTCTTACCCACTATTTCTGAGGTGACACCTTCTAAAAACCAGCAAGTTCTATGTTGAGAGGAATGGATAACTATAGCACTGGTGTCCTGCTTATACCCATCAGACATGCCATTCTTTCTGAGTGCCTCGAAATCAGAACTATGGTAGGCATCTAAGAAAGGAAAATTTATTCCCTGTTTTGTCTTCCTTATTCTGCCAATGACTGCCATTTTAGCTGTCACTTTAGCAGACTTCCCTTTGCATGAGGAATACAACCTGTTGTTAGTGGCTAAGCTCTTTTGTGGAACATGTTTGCCATCCTATATCTGTTTCTGTGGTTCCTCTTTAAATGGCTTGAGCCAAGCCTGTTGATACCAGCAAGTGACTGACTTCATTTGCTTTGCAAGAAGCATACCAAGGCACAACAAAAGAAGAAAACCTTGTCTCTTACCTCCTAATTGTAGCAATATCCTGGTACTGTATGAACAGTGTTTCTTCAAAGACAATTCCACATCTTCAACTACATTTAGTTATGGCTTTGGAAAAAAAGGCACAGTAGAGTTAATTGCAATTAATTCAGGTTTAAAATACGTTAGATCAATCCTATGTTGCAAGAAATACCAGCTCCACCTTCTTCATTAAAAGTAATATGAAATTTTACTGTATCTTATAAATTAACATCAGTTATTAGTAGCAGAACCTTCCCCTGAAGATCCACATGAAGACAGTAATGGTAGATGCCCATGAAGGGGCACAATCAGAGCTTTTGACATGAAAATAAGGCTGAGAATTTGTTTGTAGAGCTGTAAGAAATGATCCTGTTTTTTATGGCAAATATAGTAGCATTTTTCCACATTGTCCACTGCAAATGAAGTATCCTATCCTGTCTTTTAAAAACTTCATCTCTTTACATATTCATCTCTATAAATAAGCCCTCTTTACCAACCAACCCAAAGTCAAATGTGTGTGGTAGCTAGTGGTATACCTAGGAGTATTTGGATTTCCAAGTTGTGGAGGGAGAGAATTTTAAAATTGGGCAATTGTGTTTGTGTGAAAGTATTTTCACTTGTCTGTTGGTGAGGGATATTGGACAGGTGATAATCCTCATGATTATACTGTTAATTGTATTTGATCTGTGACTTTTAAATGGAGGCTGAACCTGTGATTCTTGGTCATTAAAATCAAGTCTTATGTCAACATATCTGCTTGATCAGACATCCTTGCTATCATTCATAGACAAATATGCTTCCAAACAGCCCTTTGAAAAGAAGAACTTTGCTCAACAAAGAATTAAATGTAATTACACTTAGTTGTTCCCCCTCCACCCCGTAGATACTTACATACATATGTGTATATATATATATTATCCTTAGTGTACTCTTTCTATCAGCTGCAGTCTAAACATAGTTGTGAAGATTATATTTAGCAATTGTTAAGAATACTTGTGAAAAGAAAGGATATCCTGCAATGCCAGTGATTCCTCCAACTAAGGTATTACAAAGTGTGCAAGGTTTTCGTCCTGTCATGTGGTCATTTGACCTCTGTTTCTAGTTGTGGGGCAAAGACCAAGCCCCAGTGCGTAGTTCCTGCCTAGTAGCTGATGTAGATCTGAGACAGAGAGCACAGCTCAGGCAGAGCAGAGTTGGCTGATGTTCAGTCACTTCAAGCAGAAGTGTCTTGGGGAGGAAGTCTTTTTGCAAAAGACAGTGCATAGATATAAAACATAATATATGAGCACAGGCAAACACATACATTTTAAAAGTACCTTCACTTCAGCTGTGATCCTGAAATTTGTCTGATTGATTCTTTTATCCTTGTTTACTACCTTGCACACTTTTTTCCGCTCTTCATCACATGATTTCAGGCTCTGAGTTGGAGTGGTTTCATCTATTAAGAATTCTAATTGTTTATTGTTCATGTACCCATATTTCTTTCCTATCTTTTAGGTTCATTCTCAAGCACTTTATACAGTGCTTTGCTATTATTTGTGATGCCCTTTCTTTACCTTTTTTCTGATAATACTTGTTTTTAATTAATGTCACATATGCATGCAATACTGGAAGGTAAAGTCTTCCTGAAGCTGAGTTATGTTGAGAGAGCCATAACGAATTCTGAAGCCATAGTGGGTTTCATGTCTATTAAAGCCTTGCACATGCCCAGAGATGATGCTGATGATTATGTTACATACTAATAGTCCAAAAGCATTTGAATCAAGCGATATATGTGTTGCTGATCTTCAGAGACGTAGCAGGCACTTCTCTTAGAAAACTTACAAGAGCTGCATATTCAAAGCACCCAGAAAAGAGGCAGAAGAAATGCAACAGTTGTACCATCAGCTTCCTTTGATGAAAGGATCACTGTCTCCATGACCTTGTCTCTGCAGCTGCACTGTTTTTTGATGCTTCAGTATTCCTAATCATTGGAATTGTTCTCCCTACTGTGTATGATGCATTTAGAGTGCTGGCAAGACTTCACAAAAGCCACTAATCATTACTAATGTGGAGATGTTAAGCACAAAGGAGACAAACCTAGATGCTAGAACGAATTCAATATATCCAGTCAAACATGATATTAACACCCTCAAGCAGCTGAGGACTAAAATTTAATTTGCCTTAATGTTGCTAAAGGCTAGAGGAATGCATATTCAGCGCTTCATATGTTATTGCATTTATTTTCTTTGCATAACATTTTCTTTACAAAATATCAGAAAAAGTTTTAGGGGTTTTGTTTGTTTGTTTGTTTGGTTTTGTTTTTTATCTCAATAGCCTCAATACCTCATCATCCCTTCCCTGGTGTGAGATATTACTGTCCAGGTGGTAGCTGATAATTCCCGGGGAGAATATGACATGAAATTCTCTGGGACCCCAACATGTTGTCTCACTTTGGAAGGCACATAATGCCCTGCTCATTTTAAAAGAAACAAAAAAATTTGCACAACTAGTTAGGATACTTTTGAGGAATTTGCTTTTCTCTGAAACTGCTGGCATATTGGGGGGAAAAGAGATATTTTGTGGAAAAAGATTGGTTTTAGATGAATTTCCTCTCATATAGGGTAGAATTTTTGTTCCAGTATGTAAACCCTACTTTGTGATGAGGTATATCATTCATTCCTGTTTATGAAAAGCCCTCAATATTTAACAGAGATCCAAACCAGTACAGTAGGGATTTTGACCTGAGGCTGTCCACAGCCAAGATAAAGAGTCTAATAATAAGGCAATTAACATTTGTATGGGGTAATCAAAAGTTATCTTTCCCATACAAATTTCATTCTCTGGGGAAGCTAACAAAAAAATAGAAATGCTTCATTTTTTTCATTAAACGGAAGTCTTGTTTTCTTGCATTATCTAGTTCTGAGCACAGAACATCTTATTTTGTCAGGAGCCTTCAGTTCAGGGACATAATGTTGAGTGGTCTTTATACATTGCTACTGAAAAAGTGGAATGTCCCCAGGGAGGTGCAAAGGGAAAAATATGAAGCAAAAAATGCCCAAGGAAATAATGACTGCCACTAGTGTAAGTGTAGGATAGGCAACCACTACAAGCATTAAAATTCTCCCTATTTTCCCTACCACCAGATTTTCTGCTTTTGTGAGTCATGAGGTCATGTTGCTGCCATTTTTCATAAATGAAGAATTACCATTGTTAGGTTTGTTCCCTTCAGATCTGAAACTCTAGTAGGTCTCCAATGAGATGTCAAATGAGTAGCTTGCATTATGAAGACTTCACGTGTTACCTCACAGAATCATAGAATCACAGAATGGGTAAGGTTGAAAAGGACCACAGTGGATCATCTGGTCCAAATTCCCTGGCAGGGCAGGGCCACCCTAGAGAACATTGCACGGGATTGTGTCCAGATGGTTCTTGAATATCTCCAGTGAGGGAGACTCCACAACCTAGCAATCTGTTCCAGTGCATGGTCACCAGCACATTAAAGAAGTTCTTCATAATATTCAGGTGGAACTTCCTGTGCATTAGTTTCTGCCCATTGCCTCATCCTATTGTTTGGCACTACTGAGAAGACCATAGCTCCATCCTCTTGGCACCCTACCTTCAGATACCTGTATACATTGATGAGACTCCTTCCAAGTCATCTCTTCTCAAGACTGAACAGGCCCAGCTCCCTCAGCCTTTCCTTTTAAAAGAGATGCTCCTGTCCCCGAATGATCTTTGTAGCCCTCTGCTGGATGCCCTCCAGGAACTCCATGTCTCTCTTGTACTGAGAAGCCCAGAACTGGACTCAGTACTCCAGATGAAGTCTCACTAGTAGAGAAGACAGGTAGGATCATGTTCGTAAAAGCAAAGAACCACAGTTTTTGAAGGGACAAAATGCCCATATTTTGAAAATCAGCCTCTCTAAGGCACTCTGTGATATGCACCCCAAAATCTAGGCACCCAAAATCATGAGTCTGGATCAAGTCAATAGCACTCTGATCAGAGCTTATGGACCTTAAGCATTGCTATCTATATGATACAACAGATAAAGGTCTATGACATTGACACAGCAATACAAATAACACTAAATATTTGAGTAATAGTCAAACCACTTAAAAACTCAAAATAGAAAGCCCAAGTTTAATTTTTAGCGAACTTGTGTTGTCTGGATAAAGTACATTGAAAAATAAATAGTATAGGCATAAATATTTGAGATGCAGCAGAAGTTTCACAGGTAGAGGGCAGAAATGTTTATTAGAACTCTACAGAAGCAGTGTTGATATTGGCAATGGAGCTAAGGAATAATTTCACTGCACTCTGCATTACTTTGGAAATCACTGAGTGATTTATGTCACAATTGCCTTATTCACTTGCATTTATGGAAAAGTCACAACAGACTGAACTTAAAACTAAACAGTCTCCAGGCTGGGAAGGAACAAATCATACTGTGTCACAGATTTATATTTTCATTAGTCGCTTTAGCCAGTCTTACCTTTTATGTTCACAGTGTGACAGAAAACAAGATCAGAGTGATCCACTCAGCATTCATAAATGCAGATGGAACTGGAATTACAGAGTTTGTTCTCATAGCTGTGAAGTGTGATGGGATTATTAATTAACATATGTGGTTAGGCCATCAGCAACTGCTCTGCATATGCTCCTGTAGTGACCAAAAGAATAAGAAAATGCTCCCTAGCTCAGTGAACCAAGATGCTACACTGATTTTGCAATGCAAGGCTTTAGTATTTGGAGATTCTATCTACAATGATGCAAGGAAGCTAGATCTGTCCTAGAGGGTTGTGGTCCTGAAAACATTTCAAATTCAGTGATAGTTGTGTTTTGACCAGTTTGTGATGTTGAAATAAATATGGAACAGAGAGTATGACAAGCTTGAAAGTCTAAATTTGTTTGCTACATATTATGGCTCACATTAGCCACTCTTAAGAACTGAAGTCTGAGTTAGAAACAGAAGTTTCACTAAAAATAACCTTCTCAAAAGAAAGTTAGAGGAATGTAGCAAGATGAATAACCAGTCATTTTGACGACATAACAGAATGACATTTTATAATTTACTGAAAATGGATGAAAAGAATACAGGAAAATAAAAGACAAGTGAGAGAAGAACAGTTTTCTGAAAACATGTTTTCTGACAGGTAGCCTTATATTTTCATAAATGTGAAATAGATAATCCAAGCTTATCAATTACATATAATGGACAAATGATACAGAGTTTCAGTACTTTTTGACCAATTCAGTTGACTTATCCTTGCAATGGACGTGTTTTGTACCTCACAGTCCAGTTGTGATTAATCTGCAAGAAACTAAAACCCACTAGAAAGAGGCACATATCAGAAAAACTCTTCTGAAATCAGTGCATATCATCTAATTGACTCCAATGGTTTTCTGCTAGGATTCCCTTCTAAGGATCCCCATTCAAATGCTAAAGCCATTTTGTTATCTTTTGAATGTCATCCAAAATTTTCATTTTATACCTTTTCTTTTGGGGGCAAATATTTTTAAGCTATAAGTTTTTGTGGTTTAGACAAAGAAAACAACATAATTAAACCCTGAGGAGCAGTCCTCAGTTGCTAAATTCTGTCTCACTCCACACTTTGCATTTGTTATTTCTCAGGAGCCAGCTTTGTCAGTTTTCAGCACACGTCCTTTTGGATGGTCTCTCAGTTCATCACCCTGTACAGAATACATTGCATGGAGGATTTGTCTGTGCATGGCAATGCACTCAGAATGCTAACAAAGCCAGACAGCTTTTGCTACCAGAGCAAGCATGTTCAGAATGAACCATGTCCTGAACATGCCTGTACCAGGCACATAACTTTAAATTGTGCACCTGTAGTTTTTTGCACCGATTGTTCTTTTCTCATCAGGACTTGAAGAACCAGTCCTTATTCACTCTCAGAAGTATATTTTGAGAACTGCTTCTATATAATCCAAGCATCTATATCTTGTCCATGTATACATTCTCAAGCATGTGCTTGGGCGGATGTATGCATTCAAAACAGGGAGACAAGTGGGAATCTAAAATTCTCTGCATTTAATGCACTTGTGAATGAGAACCTGGTTGTTTAAAGGCAGCCAGAGATGATGCATTCAAGGTCAGATTAGATGGGGCTTTGAACAATCTGATCTGTCTTAACTTGATTTGTCTTTTGAGTGGCGGCTTTGAATTTGTCTAGTTTGGAGAAAAAGAGGTTGAGACTTGACCCAATTACTCTCTTCAGCTTCCTGAGGACAGGAAGTGGAGAAGGAGATGGTGATCTCTTGTTCCAGGGCTTCAGTGATAGGATGCATGGGAATGGTTCAAAGCTACACCAGTGGAGCTTTAGACTGGAATTAGAAAGCATTTATTTACCAAGCATGTGGACAAACACTGGAATGGGCTTTCAGGTGAGGTGGTCATTGTCCCAAGCCTGTCAGTGTTTAAGAGACATTTGGACAATACCCTTCATAGGCACCTTTCAGATGAAATTATTCTATTCTATTCTATACCCACCATGGCAGGGGGCTAGGACTAGATGATCTTTAAAGGTCTCTTCTGACACAAGCCATTCTGTGATTCTATGATAATACTGGCTACAGAACACCTTTTCATTCTGTTTGCCTGTGTGCTGCTATGTCTTAATCTCAGCTACCTGAAGTACCATGAAAACAGAGAAAATTTTGATACTGAGCAAAAGTATCTGTCACTCAGGAGGTGTCTGTCAAAACCATGTGCTTTTCTTCTAGACAGGATTGTCAGCATCATGAAAGAGAGACATACCAGCTGTGCTGAATGAAATAAAAGAAAGGGAAACACATTGCAGCTTTTGTAATGATCGTGAGACATCAACCTTCTTTGTACAATGCCCCTACTTCTCCTTCTACGGTGCTGTGCAATAGCAGTTTCAGTGAAAAAGAAGACATCTTATTACAAACCATTCTGCACAGGGAACAGGCACCTAGGTTTCTTGGGAAAAGGCCTGCTTAGCCAAAGAGTCTTCCTGCCTATTAGCAAATGCTTTCAGGGTCAGTACTAAACCAAAATCCATCGAAAGGACTATCAGGGTGATATCTACCATCTGGGAACAGGTATCTGGGATATAAGTCTATACTAGTTGGCATTTAGAGTAGATTTATAGAGAAAAGCAGCTAGTGCTGATGACCTGACACTGGCTCCTATCTCCAATCTTATTTTTATTCTGGATTAGGTCTGGTCTATCCTGTAGTCTAAATGCCCATTTACAGACAGATTGCAGCTTTTGGGTCTAACACCTTTAGAATCTCAGCAGTTGCTGGACCTTACAAGCTTTGCAGCTGAGCTCAGCAGTACAAAAAGGACCATCAGCTGAGCAGGAAAACACATGGCTCCAGGAGGTTTGCTGCAGTTCAAAGGATTACAACATGCAGCAGCTTCCATACAAAAGGTCCGGGAAAAACAACTCGGTGCTAGTATTTGCCATCCTCTTGCTGCTTTGTATTGCAGACAGACTATGGTGATCAGCTTTTTCCTTCTTTAGACACACATTTTAGTCTCTATTGAAAGTGTGCATAAGGAAAACACATGGCTCCAGGAGGTTTGCTGCAGTTCAAAGGATTACAACATGCAGCAGCTTCCATACAAAAGGTCCGGGAAAAACAACTCGGTGCTAGTATTTGCCATCCTCTTGCTGCTTTGTATTGCAGACAGACTATGGTGATCAGCTTTTTCCTTCTTTAGACACACATTTTAGTCTCTATTGAAAGTGTGCATACACTCAGTATAGGCCCAGTTTCAGCCGATTCCAGACTTCGGTGCTAGTATTTGCCATCCTCTTGCTGCTTTGTATTGCAGACAGACTATGGTGATCAGCTTTTTCCTTCTTTAGACACACATTTTAGTCTCTATTGAAAGTGTGCATACACTCAGTATAGGCCCAGTTTCAGCCTCGCAGATTCCAGACTTTCTATCTACATCTCGCACAGAAATATGTGCCAGACCAGAGGCAGTGTCTACATTACCTTCTCCTTGCAGTCTTTCAGCTATATACAGCACATGGGAGCTACATGTGTTTTCCCCAGCTACATGCACATTGTTACACCCTTGGACATCTTCCAATGTCCTGGAGAAGCTCCCACACAAACTGTCCTGAAAAACCAACCCCATGCTGGCATTCACCTTCCCATGGCAGCCTGTAAACTGCACGTAGACAATGGTGCTCTGAGCAATCCTTCTCAGGTAGAAGTACCTAGTTGCACATTAACTTTTGCAGAGTTTTATACACCACTGGCACAGAAGAATGTGCCAGGACAAAAACATTTGCTGGATTACCCCTCAGCCCAGCCGCTTTTCAGCTACTCACCGTCTGCTGGGGGTGTAGACTTACCTTCCAAGGCCAGTAGCAACCACTGACCCCAAAATACAGACATTGGCAGTTACATAAAGAAAGAATTGAGCTCTTCCCAGTCACTCTTAGGGTGATTGTAACTGCTCCCAGTACAACCTCACTCACCACCAGTATGAACCCAATCAATACCAGAACGATTCCAGATATTGCCCAGAGAATTCCACTTGTCACCAGCTTAGGCCCAGTTACTAATGGTCACTTTCAATTCATTCACCAGGATTTCATTTGCTCACAGCCACTCCCAGTCACATGCAGACTGTGTCAGCATGTTCCCAATCATTCACAGTTGCTCCAAGATGCTTCCAGCAACATTCCTCTTGCTCATGGCCACTCCCAGTCACCCTCAGAGTGTTCCCAGTTGCTCCCACTATGAGCCCAGTCCCACCCAGAATGCTCCCAGTAATGCTCAAATGCTTCCACCAGGATCCCACTTTCTCACAGTCACTCCGGGTCACCCTCAGTGTGCTCCCAGAATGATCCCAATAGGATGCCAGTCACTTCCAACAGGACCCCAGTGGCTCCCAGTATAGCCCACATACTCCCAGCATGTTCCTAGTCATTGCCAGGAAGAATCCAGTCACTCTCAGTGTGGTCCAGTTGCTCCCAATATGATCCCAATTGCCCCAGCATGGCTCCAGCTGCTCCCAGGATATCCCTCTTACCCACAACATGATCCCTCTTTTCCCTAGGTTGGTCTCTGTCACTTCCAGTATGATCCCAGTCGCTTTCAGTCACATCCGGTATGATGCCAGTCACTCAGATGAAGATCCCAGTAGCCCTCAGCATGGTCACAATTGCTCCCAGTTCCTCCCAGGATGATCCCAGTCACCTTCTGGATGATTTCAGTCACTCCCAGTCATTCCCAATTGGAGCCCAGGTACCTCCATTATAGGCTCAGTTGCTCCCATTAACACCCAGAATGCTCCTAGTCGAATTTGCAAATTTCCTGTTTTGCTCTGACATTTTGAGCTATTAGGTCTTCAAATCAGGTTGTGATATTCAGGTTCCAAGGATAGTCCACCACAGGGAAAGGACCCACTTCCACTGCCTTTTTTGCAGCAGCTTCTGAGCTGAAACAGCTTCCCTGGGAGAGCTATAAGACACTTGCATATCTTTTAGAGCATGTCACGAGAAAATCAAGGCGTCTTTGCAATGAGCTTGAAGTGCTGCTTATTTCTTTTTTGCTTATTTCCCCAGGGGCTCATTTTGTACTTGAGGATTCTTTAGATGGCATTTGCCCCCTCGCTGGTAAAATGCCCTTTTTATTCCTGATCTCATTTCATGCGCAATGAATAGACAGACCTTCAAAAAATGAACATTGCTATTGGCTTCACAGGTAACATAAATATTTGCATAAGTGCAAGGCTAGCTTTACACCTTCTTAAGTCCTTATTTTGAAATACTGGAAAGTGACATTTTTTTCAACCAGCTACTTTTGTATTTAGCATATTTCAGAAATGATGAGAAGGAAGGCACATTCTGTCCTGTGCTGCCAGCAGCTGGAAAAACTAAAATTGTTAGCATATCAAAAATAACAGAAGCTTGAAATAATTTGTTAACTTTAGTCAATACAGTGAGAGTTTCCATGTCTATATACAAACTTTTAAAGCCTGTGGGCTGGGTAAGACTTGGAAGAACTGTGTTCTAATCCTGACAGCTCCTTCTGTTAACCATGGAAACATGGCTTTCATACTTCTTCCCATTTGTTATCTGTTTTGTCAGAATACAGCTTTAGCTGTCTAACAGCAAGGGCATATTTGAGCTGGCTCAGAAATTTGAAGTGCTATTGCACTATGCAGAACAAATAAATGTAAAAGTGTCAGGGGTTGTATCTGCACTTGCAAAGTGTAAACTGGGATTTCATCTTTTCCTTCTTTTTATCAGCATGAGTCATTACACTCGAGTAAAATCATGAAGGGCAAAATGAAATCAGGGATACAATCTATACTTAGTATTTGGCAATAGGTTTGTGTAGAAAATGCTTTGCAGATTGCAGTTGAACTTCATTTAACAATGAACGAATTTTAGAGAAAACCCTGAAGATTTTTCAGTAATATTTTATTCCCTAGCCTGTCTTAAAATGTACATTTCAAGTCATTATTCTGCTATCTTTAAAACTGCAGAATCATAGAATATTCTGAGTAGGAAGGGACCTACAGGAATCATCAAAGTTCAACTCCTGGCCCTGCACAGGACCACACCAAGAATCACACCATGTGTCTGAGAGCATTGTCCAAACACTTCTTGAACTCTGTGAGGCTTGGTGCTGTGACCACTTCCCTGGGGAGCCTGTTCCAGTGTCCAACTCCCCTCTGGGTTAAGGACCTTTTCCTAATATCTAACCTAAACTTCCACTGACACAACTTCATGCCATTCCCTTGCATCCTCTCACTGGCCACCAGAGAGAACAGATGAGTACCTGCCCCACCACTTCCCCTCATGAGGAAGCTGTAGACTGCAATGAGGTCTCCCCTCATTCCCCTCTTCTCCGGGCTGAACAAGCCAAGTGGTCACAGCTACTCCTCATATGGCTACCCTTCTAGATTCTTCACCATCTTTGCAACCTGCCTTTGGACATTCTAGTTTTATATTGTGGTGTTTAATGCTGCACACAGTACTAGAGATGAGGCCACACCAGTGCAGAGTACAGGGGGACAATCATCTCCCTCAACCAGCTGGTGATGCTGTGCCTTATGCACCCTAGGACATGGTTTGTCCTCCTGGCTGCCAGGGCATCCTGCTCTCTCGTATTCACCTTGCTGTCAACCATGACCCCACGTTCCTTTCATGATGCTGCTCTCCATCATCTTGTTCCCCAGTTTATATGTATATACAGGGTTGCCTATGGCATGATGGTATAGATCTTACAGTCCAGTGAATGAAGGCTTAACCCCTGGCATTATAAAAACTGCACTGATTAATTTATTATGATGTTCAGACCTCATGTGACTAAATAATTGTGAGAATTGTGGGCTGTGTCTTTTAGGGCTCTCCAGTACTATTTTAAAGGAATCTATTAACCTTTGTCTAGAATGATGACACTAGTTTCTACACACTGTGCTAGTTGCATCCTTCTTTATTACCTTTACTCTGGGTGTCCTTTGAATTCAGTATATGATTTAACAATAAAGTCATAACTGAACATCTAAATTAAGCTGTTTATGGGGACTGCTTCATTTATTCATTGTCATAAATATTATTACAAGCAAAACCAGACACTATTTTAATGCTCACTGTTTCTTCCTTCCTATCATAAACCTGATTTTAGTCTTCACAGCTTCTGGCTCTATGAGTTAGCTATCAATGAGCCTCATGATAAGGAGCAAACAAAGTGCAAAAAAGCATCATGGAAACCAACTGAATGAAACTGAATAAAGCGGTCTGATCACAATGAGGTAACTAAGCAGCTGTGGAACATTTTAAAGGTGATGACTTCAAGGAAACCAGGAAGACCCAAGCTGAGATCTATCCTCCTATCTTGCAAATGCGTGTCCAGGGGGCATGGGTTAGGTACCCAGTTCATCCAAAGTCCCTTTATAGTCAGTCAGTGCAGGGAGACCACTAACATTACCAGTAATTAGGTCAGTGCCCTGAGATATGAATAGCTTCTCTGAGTCACCCAACTCACAACATGGTGTTCTCTGCACTTCCAGAGGCAGCTTGTTCTCCAGAATGTGATCAGTGGGAGATGGTGAAAAATACCTGCAAATCCATCAAAAAGGAGTGTCTGAGGCTTTGCTAAGACTCTCTTTGGTAGTCAATTGGCAGACTGCTGAAAAACTCCACTTTTCTTGACCTGACAAGATTTTTGCTTTGACTCTAGGGCCAAAATATTAATTCATCAGCTCAGTGATCTGTGAGGTTTCAAGGGCATTCTGATTTGGAGAAAAGGTTGAGGATAGCTCAATTCATTAATTGCATAATCTAACCCTATGATTGTAAACACCAGAAATTATCACCCAGTTCACTTCAGATTTGTTCACTTTACAGATTGAGCAATTTATTCTCCTTCTTCCCCTTAACTTTAGAATGAAAGGAAAGATATTCACAAGGGAGCCTTATAATATTTACTGGTTATATGTCATCTTTCTTAGAATAAAATGTTTCAGCATATATGAAGCCATGGTTATTCTGATGCTAGTAAGATAAAAAAGGAAAGCAAGGAGGAAGTGAAGAGAAAATCACTTGCTTTTAAATGTGAGAGGAGATAAATAATACAAAAACAACCATAGTCCATAAAAGTGCTAAAAAATATTAACAAAGAAAAGCTTCCTCCATTTTACATTATTTTTCCTACATGCTAAATTTTCTTTGGAATGTACCTAGCAGAAAATAAATGTCTCCTTACTCAGTGGAAATGGAACAAGCTTTTCAGTCTTTTAGAAGTTCAAAACAAAACAGAAACCAAATGAAATAAACCATCAAACAAAAAAAATCCCTCAGTCCTGTCACCCTCAAACTTGTCATTTGCTCACAGAACAAAAAAAAAAAAAAAGCCAAACCCACAATCCCCAAAGTAATTCAGTATTTACCAATTTCTGGTATTGCAGTGACCCATTGAAATGGCAGAGGAATTTCAGGACAGAAATTTTTATTTATTTCTTTTTGCAGTTGTGAGCTATTTTCCTGCATTATGCTAGGCCCAATTCATTTTTTCCCCTCATTCTATCATATTTGTGAATGCTAGAATTTGTCCTTCTCTTCTCTAAACAAAACATTACAAAAGAGGGAAAAGAGACTATAGAATGCTTTTAATGACCTTGTGCTAATAGAACTACTGACATATGTTAGTCACCATACAATCATTGATGCCCTTTTCCTTCCCTTTTGACAATATTTTCCATTTTATATGAACGTGCTTCTTCTGTTCTACTATGAAGTTTTCTATGATCTCTACACAAATAAAAGCAGAGCGGATTTTTTTTCCCTTACAGGTAAGCTGTATTAGTATGCATTTTGTTGATAGACCAGTAGGATCAAAATTTAGATAAAATTAATCTACAAAGGATGAAAAGCATAATGGGTGTTAGAGATCAAACAAATAAAGGAAAGCTGATATTTTATGTGCTAAGCTACTTCAGAATATCAGAAGCAAACATGATAAGTGTATGTCTGAGGCAAGGACAATTAGTTCTGGATAAACTTTCCACAGAAATATTTGATGTTCTAAAAATAAAATCTCCAAAATCTTTGCGGACTAAATTCACCCGTAAACATGTAAATTGAAGTCTTCAGTCTGACATCTCGCCTCAGTTTTCCTTATCCATAATAGATGCCACTAATCATGAATAAGGGTTGTAGGTTAAGTTCTATTGTTGGTATCAGTTCTTCAAGCTAAAGGTTTTCCAAAATCATCCTACTATTACATAGCACTGGTTTTCCAACCTCATTGGCTTGTGAAAAAAGAGTAAATAAATTAATAAACTCAGGTTTATTAGGGCATAGTTCAAACATTCAAATAACCCTTCTAACACTGCAAAGCTGTGGATCTGAGGCTTGCTTACAATGATTGCTTTTCTGGAAAAAAAGGCAGAAAAGCTAAGGAGAATTTTGGAGTCACAAGCATCAGGGCAAGTAGAAGAGTTGTTTGGGTCCTTTGCAGTAATGCTACGTGTTTTCCCTGCACAGGGAGGACCACAGGCAAGTATTGAGTAAGGCTTAGGTTGTCCTTCAGAGCCAGAGATCAAACGCAATCCAAACTGATCACCCTCTGTGAAAGCAAAGAAGAGCCTAATGCCGAGGACTTAACCAGTCTCAATAATTGGAAAGCACCTGCCCTTCATTAGCTGTGACACTCTATGCCTTTTTCATTTGATACCTCAGGTAAGCATAACTAAATGCAGCCTGAAAGAATGCCAGTAATTGATTTGAGGTGATATCAGATAAGCTACCTATTTTTAGTCTTTTTGGGGGGTGCATAAGACAAATCAATGGTAGTTTGGATGTCTTTAAAGCTACCAGCAAAAATATGGAAGCTATATATAGGTAGCCAAACTGCCTGCTGATTTAGACAATGTCTTGCTCCTACTTTAGTGCCAATTTAGAAATGTGGAGATCTGGCAGCTTTCCAGGTCTGTACGTTCTTGAACAGTGCCTGCAGTACAATGCTGCAGGGCACTGTTTCTTCCCTACTGAGCACTATTCACTTGGGCATCTTGAGTTCCTGGAAAGGAGACTGGGAGCAAGACACTATGAAGAAGGGGAGGCCAAATGCCCCAGAGAGCTGTGTCATGTGGAGCAAAGGGGGAAAAATGCTTCACTGTGACATTCAGTTTCGAATTTATCTAACAGACACCTGAAGGACAGGACGACAGACAACACTATTTAGAAATCAGCAGTGCCATAGAGCAGAGGGCATGTAAGACTGAGTCACATGTTAGTTACTCTGAGCTAAGACTTACCTCTACAGCTCTTTCCAAGACCTCTGTAGTGTGGATTCAAGGGCCTTATATGTTATTACAGGATCCTGTAGCAACCACCACCCACTAGACACATTCTCCCTGGTGTGTCAACAGATAAAAATTCTGTAAAGAACAAAAGAAGTTTGTACATCACATTGGGGTGTATTTGCCAATTAAAGCAGACATGTCTCATAATGAAAGATTACAGTAAGAAGATATAAATAGCATAAGTGTTTAAAAAGGAGTTAAAATTCACAGTTGAGGTGCCAAAACCAATCTCAGTTCTTTCTTAGAATGCTTCAGAGTATTTTACTTTCACCCTATTAGAGGTTAGGAAGAATCTTTCTAAGCAAACTGTATTAACATGTTCTGTTATTTAAGCTTCTTGTATCTCTTTCTTTAGTGTGATTATTGATCTTTGTTAGGCATAGATGTGTCATAGTTGCAATCACTTGTGCTTAGTGAACTTCTGTACAGAAATATTCAACTACAAGGATCATGTACAGTTTCTCAAATGCAAGAGAATGACCTTACTATTAATAATCAGGACTGAAGAAGTCTACTTTTAAATGTAGTGCACTGAAATATTGTTGTAGTTTAACCCTAGAGAGCCACCAAACACCATGCAACCACTTGCTCCCTCCCTCACCAGCAGGTTGGGAGAGAAAATCAGAAGGGTAAAAGCTAGAAAAACTCATGGGTTGAGCCAAGACAGTTTAATAGGCAAAGCAAAAAGCACATATACAAGCAAAGCAAAACAAGGAATTAATTCATTGCTTCCCACAGGCAGGTAGGTGTTCAGTCATCACCAGGAGAGCAGGGCCTCATGCTTTTGTCACCTGCAAGCCAACAGCTGGGGATCTGAATGTGATGGCTCATCTGAGAAAGGCCTTAGGAAAGGAAATGGAACAGGTACTTTTTATAGACTAGTTTTGTGAAGGCCAGTGACCAGAAACTGAATTCATATCAGATTAATTACTGTGCCCAGTTAGGTTTGGAGAGCAGTATGCTGGCTTGCAGCTGACAACAAAAATTGTTTTGCAGATTGCTGAATTGATTTATAAAGCCAAGCACCGTATGGAAACTGAATGTATAGATGAATTAATATGCTGCAGAACTACAGGTAAAATGCAAAAATATTTTATGGTTGGATGAAATACTACATGTGAAGGGACACTTTAATTTAATTAGCTCTTTTTTATAAGCTTTTTCTTTTTCTTCAGCAATGTCATTGTCAAGATTTTTCTTTAGATACCTTATTTCTCTTACTTGGATTACAGCAGTAAACCAAAGGCACCAACGTTGTGATTGTAGGATGCATAAGGTGTGTGATAAAAAATGCTTAGACTTCCTTTCCTTATGTCTCTCTTAATTTATTAATGTTCTAGAGTACATGGTAGGCCTTGCAAAGACCATAACTTTAGTCCCTAGGCTTTACATGAAAGTAAAACAGAAAGGAACTTCAGCTAAAGATGATGGTTCATTGAGGGTGCAATTTTATCTAAGACAAGAACTAAGAATATAAGTTATCCTCAAAGAATTTAAAATTAGGTACATGCCAAAGAAACTTAAAACTCCATTATAAAAGTATAAAAATACAAGAATTTTTAATGTTCTGTGCCTCTGAGGATACCACTCTTTTATTTCACCATTTTGACTTTATTAAAATTGCATTTTGTTTTCATTTGTCATAAAAACTTAAAATTCCTTCTTTTCCTTGCATGAATCCTATTTACTTTTAGTATTTTCATTTCTGTCATCCCTCCATGTGGCTTGTGGTTCTTATTCTAATACAGAAACAAAACAATGTAACCGATATTTTCATTTTGGTTTTCCAGTTCAGAGAAAGTATCTCATGATTTTGATTAAATGTTGTCATGATAAAACAGCATGTCATAAAATATTGATGTGATGACTCACGGACCAATTTAACTGGCTTTGTAGTCACCTCATACACTTTCCTGCTTGTTAAAATTCTCGTCCTGAATGTACCCAAGAGCCGTTTCATCAAGGCTCCCTGAAGCTGTCTCCATCTCAAGCCTAAAAACACATTGCCTCCACACTCTTAAGTTTTTTTCATTGCATATGTCCTCCACAGGCACAGTCTGTTTGCACTTTCAGCACCACATCACTAGTTTTCATTCCATCCAACAGACTAGAAAGAGCACCACACTCCCTGCTCTGCCATGAAGACCCATCCCTTTAATATGTGGAGGGTTTAGAATGTTTTAGGATGTTTTGGTGGTCTTTTTCTGCACACAGAAATTATGGTTATCCTCTGTGGAGCAAAGGGATGAATAATGAGCCTCTGATTCCTGTGGAGACTTTTTGGCATGACTACAATGGCAATAAGATCAGATTTGCAAAGGAATTCATTTTCTGGCAGATCCCATCATTCCCATAATCCTAATAGCCAGATCAGATGATATTTATGTTTCTAACTCCTGCTTAGACAAATGAGATAGCTCTTGGTCTTGAACTGAGGTTTAGTGACACATTCAGCAGGCAGAAGAGCTTTCCCCTGCCAGCAGTAAGTCCTTTGTAGGAGCTTGGGCCAATGCATTGGTCTATACAGCTGGATTTACTCTTAAGACAGTGTTGTACTGTCAACAGCTGAAGGAACCAGTATCCTTTGTTATGGGGGCAGACACGTGTCAGTCTTCAAAGCAGATGAGATAAATACATTGATGGGGATACGGTTAGTATACCGGGTAGTGCTGTGGAGTAGAATCTGGTCTACCTGGAAAAGAATGCTTTCACACTCAAGAAGTAGTATGTTATGGGTCTTGTAGAAATTTGTAAGTTAGGGTTTCTCAAACATTTTAGAAGGTAAGGTGGGGCTTCCCTTTCTTGTCCCTTTTCCAACTTTTGTGTATGAGTGTAAATTTCACTTAACATAGTACTTACTATAGGAGCTTAAAGTACTGTGTTGAAATCCACACATTAGGAATATGAGATGAAAGTGTGAAGAATATTTTAAAGTATTTTTAATAGCTGAAGGAGTGTGTGTGTAATAAAGAAAGAACATTAATTATTGCAGAAGGTTATAGTATTAAAGAACCTTTCTTTTTAAAGCAGGTTTGACCAACGTGCGACGTAAGTGACAGACACCAGATGGCTCCACCTCATTAGAAATCGGGATTTCCCGTAGTTTGAGCAGGAGGTAACGTGGGCCTGGGCAGAGGGACTATGATCAAAACCTACCGTGGAAATAGGGTGGAATGGACTTGTAAATTTGATTACGTAACTTTGCGCTTTGTTAGATATATTTCAAGTCATAGCTGGAGGTGATCTAAAAAAATGAAACGTTGAAATTAATTGAAGAAGGTAAATTGTTTGGCCAAACAGTATAAGAAACTCAATTAGAGGTCTGAAACTATAGGAGATATGCAAATTCTTGGTGTAAGAGCCAGAGTGTACCTACTTGTCCTATTAATCCTCTTTGATATATACAAGTTCTCCCAAATTTAATATTTTTTCATTATTATTTTAATTTAGCTTTTATGGATCTGAAGACATCTAATGAAGTACTCTTGTGCAATTCTATTGACTCCAAGGAAAACAGTATAGAATATGAAAAACAGTACAAGTAAATGATTATTTTGTTTGTGTAACAAAAGATCAGCATTTTTAAATGTTCTGATGTTAGGAACAAAACCAAACATTTGTTTATGTACCCTATTTCTATTCTGCTTATTTCTTCTCATAGTCTAGAAAGAGGACAGAAGAGTAGTCATTGCAGCCCATTTTGTTATCATTGTGTTATATTCAGTGGCTTTATATTTCAATGGGCATTTTTGTTACACATGAACAGTGAAAATCCAGGAAACTACATCAAGATGACAGACTAGATAATAGGGCTCTCCAATGTACATGAGTGCAATGAAGAGTGCCAAGGAAACACACTATGTTCAAATACAAGGATGCTCCTTTGCTGAATCACTGAGTGATGGAAGTTGTTTACAGAAGAACAGATTAAGAACAGTTTGAGTGTGAATATTTCACAAATTATGAACTTCTTATGATAAATTCATACTTTTAAATTTTAAGTACTAAACATGTGCATAGGAATGATACTATATGTCATATTAAAAATTTTTTTGGAGCACAAACTCTTCCAAAGCTGAGTAGCTAGTTCTTTGGAGAGGAGTGTAGGAGAGAAAACATCAGGCCAGTGAGAGATCCAAACTAAAGGAAAATGAGAAATTATGAAAAAAAAAGAGAAAGAAATAAACTAGATTATTAAATTGAGTCATTTTGAATTCATGTAATTGAGTCAACTGGAAGTTCTCCTCCAATGCCCCTGCTCACCACCACCCAGGGAGCTTACTTGCAAACCTGTGCTTCCTGTCTTAAGGACAGTGGTTGGGAACTGAAATTAAGTGCCTTTACCCCACCATAGAAGTTTGTTACACTGGAAGTCCTTTATACTCAGACAGTAAAAGCAAAAATCAAAATGATTGTTGCAGAAACATAGCTGTCAATTGCATTTTCCATATTTATGTACATGAATGAAATGCTGGGGTATTTCTTCCTCCATAAAGACGTAGTAAAACTAGAATGAAAGGCTTTTGTGTTCAAAGACATTCCACTGGAAGCTGCACATATCTGAGTTGACTCTAGTTGGTGTAACAAAGTTGCATGCACTCATTATTAAGAAATGTTGGGTATTTCAATAATGTATTGCTTTTGCATGAGCTGCCAAGCTTGTCTCCCACTCCTGCTGCCTTGGCAATTTTTTGCTATTTCTAGTGGCAGGGTTTCTCTTGCCCTGGCAGTGCTTTGCCAGTGAGTTGGATTTACTATCAATCATATCGTGCTAAGCATTAATGCCCACAGAAGCATTTCTATTGCTGGGACAAGTACTCAAGGCACTGTCGTGGTTTAACCCCAGCTGGCAACCAAGAACCACACAGCTGCTCATACACTCCCCCACCAACGGGATGAGGGAGAGAATTGGAAAGGTAAAAGCTACAAAAGCTCATGGGTTGAGATACAGACAGTTTAATAGACAAAGCAAAAGCCACACACACAAGCAAAGCAAAACAAGGAATTAATTCACTGCTTCCCATGGGCAGGAGATGTTCAGCCATCTCCAGGACAGCAGGGCCCCATCACGTATAACTGCTCCTTGGGAAGACAAATGCCATCACTCCAGATGTTCCCCCTTCCTCCTTCTTCCTCCCACCTCATATACTGAGAATGATGTCATATGGTATGGAATATCCCTTTGGTCAGTTTGGGTCACCTGTCTTGACTGTGTCTCCTCCCAATCTCCCATGCATCCCCAACTTCCTTGCCAGCGTGGCAGTATGGAAAGCAGCAAAGGCCTTGACTCTGTGTAAGCTCTGCTCAGCAACAACAAAAACATCTCTGCATTATCAACTCTGTGTTCTGCACAAATCCTAAACATAGCCCCATACTAGCCACTGTGAAGAAAGTTAACTCTACTTTAGGCCAAACCAGCACAGGCACAAACGAAAGGATTCATTCTAGTGAGTGTAGACTACCTGGACTTTGTTAGATATATTTCAAGACTACTTGGAAATATCAGAGCTTTCATTTATTTACTCTTTACAAATACTTTAGATTATGCTCTCACATGTAAGGTTTAAATAACAAAGTAGATTTATGCTCTTTAATACTGAAGTCAGAAGTTGAAATAATAAATAGATTATCATAACTTTGACAGACACATTACAAGAGAAGGTGTCCCAGGTTACCTGTCTGCATATGAAACTATCTGAATTTAAAGGGAATTCGAGACTGACTGACAGGAGAAGCAATCACCATGTATTTCAACAGGTTAGACTCAAATCCATTGTTCTCTGTCTATGTTGGCTTTTAATGCTGTCTCTTCTGTCTGAGACCTGAGGAAGGGCATATGATCCTGTAAATGTTTCAAGCTCCTACAACTCTTTCAGTCATCTAATAAAAATTATTTTTGCCCTTCAAATGTAATCTTATATCTCTCTCTAGACTGTCATGGTCAGAATAACACCATCTCTAACCTCTCTGCTGCTAATCCCCACTCTGGAACAGATGCACCTACTTCTTGTTTAACTGGGTCTGCAAGTCTTGAGAAATCTGCTTAAAACTCTGGGCAGATTCTGACTAACCTCAGGGAACTTTGTGTTTTGTATGAGCAATGTCAACTCCAAATTCTTATATTTAGAATATATAATAAATATAGAGTTGACTCATAAAGATGGGCAGCTGGTTACAGGGTTGTGTGTCTGTGAAAGTGTGTTCTAGAATTCAACAGCTGAGAGGGCGGATGGTGAACTTCTATACTTCCTAACACAGAAAGGAAATCTGAAAATATGGCTGAAAAAAAATTAAAACAGCATATAACACAAAATTAATATAAATTACACTCCCCAGAAGACTGTGTGAATAGGCAGATGCTGTAGAGGGCAACTCCATTGGACTGCTTATTTCAGAATAAATGATAGCATCAAAAAGTAATACAGCTCAACGATACAGGTCATTGACTTAGATGTCTCTTCTGGGAATGATTAAAGTGGCATTTACCCCTACTGGTTGACTCTCTAGGGTGCAGAAAAACATCACATAAATACAAATCTGCTTAGCTGCTCGCAGAAAGAATGACATCATGGAAACATAAATAAGACGCTGACCCCAGCCTGAGGAATAACAGCAGCATTTTGGATTTCAGGAGATAATTAATAGCACAATGGAAGACAAAACAAATGAGCTAATCAGGCCACCTCCAAATTATGTTGCATTCAGATATGCTCTCTTGCCAGTGGATCGGGGCACTGGAGTCTCATTCTTATGCATGGGTGAGGAAGCAAAACTGCTGCTACTCAAAACATTAATTTTGAAAAAGTCACCTATAAAAAATAATATAAGCGATAATACAGGAAATGCTGGGGTCTCTATAAATAGCACAAATGCAGCAGGGAGTATTGTTAGTGTACATAAGCAGTGTGTGTTGCATTTAAGAGAACATTGTTTCTGCTGCAGCAGGTAAAACTGCAGTATAATTATCAATAATTCTGAATGGGCTGTATCTCTTCAGGCAAAGGCAAGATCTAAGATGTCACTCAGTTGCTGTAAAATGCCATTTCCAGTAATAAGATTCAGTGAGACTGGGAACTAAATTAAACCTCAGGCCTGATCAGCTCTCTGTAGAGGCAGGTTTTGGATTAAGAAACGCACTAATCTTTTTGCATATTACAAATCTGAAACAGAAAACTGAGATGAACTCTGTCCTTTTAGAAAATCTAATTATTTTATTTTTCTCTGTTATTCCTGGAGCACACAAAAAGAAGAAAGTATTTTCTTACTTTAAATCTGACTTACTTAAAGAATACTATTAGTTTCTTTTATGTAACAGAATTATATTTTCCTAGGAGCACAGATTGAAATTCTATGGGTCTTATAAACCATGTACATTAATAGTTATGCAACTTAAATGTCCTTAAGAAATTAAACACAATTTTTATATCTGGGGAGAGAGCATACTTTAAAAATCACTGAAAAAGAATTTTTTTTTTCAGGAACCATCTAAAGGCTGTCTTATCCCTTTCCTGTGGGATCAGAAAATAAAATGGTGTTTAAGAAAATGATTTTTTATGTTGCAGTTAAAAAACCAACTAAGTATTTCTTTTTATAATATAGCAAGATAATTTATTCAAGAAGTATATACTGCTTTTGCAATTTCACTAATGATACAAGACAAAAATAGTAGCCAGCTGTAGAGTAACACCACCAAGGCATGGCAATTATAAGGAGATGAGCAATAAGCAAGAGGTAAATATAGAAAGTATGAGTTCTGTGGAGTAGGAATTAAAGTTTCTTGTACATAAAGATTTTTGCTATCATTGCAATTTAATTGAGCTGTGAAAACGCAACTTCTTCTACACTTGAATAATATCAGATTAAAGGGATGACATCTATACATAGGTTTGTTCAGTATTGATTTTTGTAATTCTGCAGTGGGTTGACTTAAAAAAAGCAAACATTGCTAGAGGAAGAAATGTTTTTAGATATTCTGAAGCAATTAATACCTTAGGATGAGATGAAACAAAAAAAAAATGCATCTACAGAGAAGTCCTGTCTATGCAGAGGACCACCTATTCACTCTAATCGCTAATGAAAATTTACCACTGCAGGGATCTTCCATGTAATCTTTCTAGTGTAGAGTTTCCGTCTGAAAATTAGAAAACCCAGTGATCTTACTGCCTATGTGGTATAGCTCATATTTCATAAGAAAACTCTGAAGACCTTTTAAAAGGTTTATCATCTGGACTCCCCTAAATGATCTGGAGGGTCATGTCAAAAGCGGTGGAGAAAATAGCACTTTGATGTAGTTGACCTCTGGGTTTTTTGTTTTATTTATTATGGAATGTTACATTTACTGTGAAAATTTTCTTTATTAGTATGATAATATTTCATGGAAATTATGATTGTTTACAAAATACAACTGCCTCCTGCAAGAAAAATGCTTTGTTTATTTGCCCTCACAGAGAACATGGTCCTTTATGAGTTAACTACATGGCAATCATTGTCTCTGTTCTTGTGTGTAAGGCTACTGTTCATCTGATTATAGGCAAGAAAACAGTCATAGGTACCAACTTTTTCATGAGTCTTAGAGATACCTCTTGTTCTACTCTGCTGATCCCTGAAGTGGAGGTGTTTCTCTTCCCAGAGAAAATGAATGCACTTCAGCTAGATTAGAGATGTGAACCAGCAGAAATTACCTTCTCCATATGCATATCCATGGGAAATTAAAGCTTTTGCCTGAAGGGGTAGGTGGGAAGAACCGTTGATGTTTCTGCTGAACTAAGTGTGGACAACATGACTTCAAGGAGATGTAAGAAATAAGGATGGAAATGAAGCCTATTAGATGTGAGTTTTTATGAGACAGATCAAAAATTCTTGATTTACCTCTACTTCATCTAGCCTCTTGCAATGCAGCCTCATTCTGAAGTGCAGTATACTGTTGGCTCTAAATTCAATCCATAAATCTTTAGGGGTAATGTGCAACTGTTTCCAGAATTCACTGCTGTCAGCCCCAGAAAATGTGCAGGACAGCTGAGGTCTGTAAAACAAAATGAAATACCACTGTGTTACCTTCAGTTGTAGTGAAGGGGTAATAGTTATCTTAGCTAATTGATAGTCACTGAGATGACAGGCAAATTAGTCCACAACAAAAATGCATGGCATTTCATTGCTCTTTCATTTTCCTATTAAAAGAACTCAGTTATGCTGCAGTAAGATCAATGTGAGTTCTAATGGCTGCTGTATAATAAGGGGATGTTTTGACTAAGTCTGTTACATACTCTTCCAGTATCTTTAGTCTAATAAAAAAAATGTTATTGGTCTAAATAAAACAAGTTATTTAGAGCAAGATTTACTGGAACCCTGTGGCCCCTGGACATGTTTCCTCTCTCTGAAGGTAAGGGTGAGGCACATCAGGAGCTCAAGCCTGTTGTTAACTAGCAGCAGTTGTGGACTAGTTCACCTGGTTTGCCATTGTTTCCCTTTGCAACTGGAATGAGATAGAGTAAGTATAGTGAATTAGCACATCTCAACTGATAGGGATCTGATCAAATTTTTATTCATATGGTATGCTGATGGTGCAAAATTTGTAGCTAGAAGAGCTACAAAACCCATTATTTGTGAAAATTTGTATCTGAAATGTTGTGATTGGGTTTCAATCAGATTCAGCTGATGACGTTTCACAAATGCATCCACCCGACTCCTTAGCTTCCCATCTGCCAGATTTTATTGAAGCACCAGTTTACCTTCACTTTTCATTACACATCCTCATCTATTTTCCCAGATTGAAGTGAAGTTTTAATTACTATTATAATACAATTCCTTTCCTAAGCAAACCATACAATTGAAAGCGCAATACTTAATTTACTAGAAAAGCAACCACACAATACTTCATATACTAGAAAAATTACCTAGTGGGCAGAACTGATTGTCAAAAATTACAATATGGGAAGTGATCTTTTTCAGCCCAGACCTCAAGTCTAAATATTCTAGAAAAAAATAAGGCAGAAGAGAAGAATGGCAACACACATTTTTCAGAGGGTAGTTTTAAAATGTTACTCTGTGATAATTTTCATTCCCTAAGTTTCTTATCAGGCTGAGGATTGTGCATTTGCTTAATTTTGAATATAAGTAAAGCCGTTGGTGATCTTGGCATTAAGTTTAAGCAGAAGACTTAGTTTAGACTACAGTTCAGATCTGTTCAAAGTATATATTTAGGAAGCTGCAGAATATTTTTAGGATCTAAAACCCCTTTATTGATAAGTATGCACTACCTAATACAGCTTAACTGAATTTTAATATGTGTAACTAAATAACACCTAGTTTTTAAAAGTTCATTAAAATGGCAAGGAACCTGAATAGCAATTGTAATTTGACATTAGTTCTATTTCTGCATCCTTTTAAAGTACTTTATTCCCTACTTCTCTGTACTTTCTCCCAAGGAGGAAGAACTTACACTCTTTGAGCAGCAGAAACATTAGTTTCTGATTTGACAGACTGCTGTTTATTGCAAACATATTTAATTGAGGAGTGAATAATTAATTATAACCAGGCAAATTAAGAGTTTACCTCTGATCTTTAGTTGCATATTAGTAAAGAATAACATTGATATATAGAAAGTCAGAAGTCTTCAGGCACTTTTCTACCATTATATAGAATACAACCTCCCTTTCAAAAGGCAATGATAGTAAAGAAATACAGAAATTAACCAGAGCATGCACACAGTTTCAAAAAAAGAATGGAGAAACTGTGAACAGATTCTTCTGCATCTGTGTTTATATCGAAGTGCTGTAAATAAATGCAGGATACATCAATTCAAATATGTCAGCTTGGCAGCATGCAGAATGTAGAGCACTAGTTTTAAATCAAGTTTAGTTGACATCACAAGGCGTCAGTCACTGCAGAAAGAAAGTTGTCACAACAGGAAGGCAATTAAAGAGATTTAGAGGTCTGATTTCCAAAGAGGTCAAATGGTAAAATAAAGAAGGGACAACTTTATTAAACCTTGTTTTAAACAGTAGGCTGGGAAACGCTGATTTAATCCCTCAGCTGATTTTGAAAATCTCTGAATGTAAAGATCAGAAAAACCTGTTTCCAAAGGGGAATAAAGACCCCCTCTGTGTCAGTGTAAGCATTTCATGTTCCTCCACACTCGGTGTCATGACTGTGTTTTGAGAACCAAGTACATCAAGTTTGCCTACATTGAAAGGCAGCATATGATAGCTCTACCTCAGCTCTTTGTGGTTTCTGTCATTACTTTGTCTGTACCAGTGCATGGAAAGGACTGACAAGCATTGAGTCTTGATCTGTGAGATGGTTGCACACTGCTGCAGCACCCTGGTGGGTGCAGCAGGTTTGGGCCATCTTCTTGGGTTCATTTTGTTATCTGTGCAGAGTACCATGCCAAAGCAGGCATTAGCTGCTCGAGCTTTAAATCTGTCTTGGATATGTCTTCATTAAGTTGTGGTCACAGTGACTGGAATTCATCCTTGACCAGATATTGACACCTGCATCTGAACTAATCGCTTGGCACTCCCTACATTATTAGTCTCCATTAAAGTCAGTGGAGAAAAATGGGCAGGTTTAGGAAAAAAATTATCTTATGCTGAAATAGGCATTGGAGATAGGTGAGATGAATCACATGCTGTGAATACCTCTTTTAGTCTGTCAATTAAAGCAGCCTAGGTGTGAGCATCGACCCTGAAGACTTCTTGAAGCAGATGAGACAAATCTTCCCTCCTAGGCTGCAGAATGAATGTGCTTAGGATGGAAGAGTGCCCCCTGAAATCTTTAAGTGGATAAGCCTCTTACTTCTTTCAGGACCAGTGCAGGACCCTGCTGAGTTTGTATGAAGGAATTTAGTTTTCCTCAGTGGGCAAAGCACAAGGTTGTCTGTCTGAATGTCTAATCCACAGTGCATCAAATGCATTGACACTAGGAATCAAGAAAGCATCACTAAAGATTAGTATTTCAGTAAGATACAGAGCAGCTCAAGTCGCACTGACTCCCTTAAGATTCCTCCAATCTCATCAACAGACACATAAGTATTAAACAGTTTTCTGCAGTCAGGTACAGGGTGTACAGAAAGAGGAAAGAATGGTTGTGTCAAAGAAGAGAGGAGCTTGGTGTTTAACTTTTTATTACACACCTTTTAATACCTTTTTCTGAAGCATCTGTTAGCCTCTGCCTTTGGACAATGACCCCAGACAGGCCTCGGAAGAGAAGTCCTTTTAGTCTGATCTTCAGCAGAACAGAACTTGTTGGATGTTATTTGAGGAACAGTTTGCTAAAATCTCTGCTCCTTCTAAGCTGAGCTATCTCCCACTCTAATTGCTGAAGCTGAGTTAAGACTGTACATATATCAAAGAGTCAGCACACTGGGATCTCATCTACTTTCCTACATCTTTGTAGGCTGAATCTCATGAAAGATAATATCTCTTCTTCACTGCTTCTCCTGGCTGCTGAGTCATTTTCCCATATGTATTTACCTCGTGTTTGCTGTTACGTATTTACAAGCAATCACATGAAAGCACTGCTCTGATTTCAACTAGTTAATCCACATGTCAACCATGCAAGAATTATCCCCTCTTGCAAATGGAGCTTAGGCAGAGTGAATAATAGGTAAAGCTCTGCATAAAATTCTTTTGTTTTCTATTTGACACCTTCATGAAAGATGTCTAATGCGAAAATTGCAGACAGCACAATTCTAGAGGAAGAAACACTTATTTGTGTGAAATGGGCTTCTTTTCTAGAAAGATGTATGTGCACATTTTTGAGCTTAATTATTTAGAGCAGAAGGAAATCAATTTCAGTGGAAATATTTTCATGTAAAAATGAAAAATAGAAATATAAGTTCCAAATCTCAGCAAATGAGAAATCCACTATCCAGTTTACATTTCCAGCTGTAATAAAAAAAATAATGAATTAAGGCTTTCTAAAAACCATACACATTCTGTTTTTACCTGCTGTGCTGGTTTGGGCTGGCGTAGAGTTAACTTTCTTCACAATGGCTAGTACAGGGCTGTTTTGAATTTGTGCAGAACACGGGGTTGATAACATGTAGATGTTTTTGTTGCTGCTAAGCAGTGCTTGCACAAAGCCAAGGCCTTTCTGCTTTTCATACTGCCATGCTGGCAAGGAAATTGGGGGTGCATGGGAGGTTGGGAAGAGACATAGCCAGGACAGGTGACCCAAACTGACCAAAGGGATATTCCATACCATATGACATCATGCTCAGTATATAAAGTGGAGGTACATTTGGAATGATGGCATTTGTCTTCTCAAGTAACTGCTACATGTGCTGAGGCCCTGCTCTCCTGGAGATGGCTGAACACCTGCCTGCCATGAGAAGCAGTGAATGGATTCCTTCTTTTGTTTTGCTGGTTTGTGTGCCTTTCGCTTTCCCTATTAAACTGTCTTTATCTCAACCTATGAGCTTTTCTAGCTTTTACCCTTCCAATACTCTTCCTCATCCCTCTGGTGAGGGAGTGAGTGGCTACATGGTTCTTTGTTGCTGCCTGGGGTTAAATCATGACACCTGCTCAGGAAGCACTTCAAGTTAGTTATTTCTAATGATTTCAAGTAGTAGCTTTGTCAAATGGTGTATTTTGGAGATGCTATGACCACTGTTCTCTTTCTAGGCATAAAAAACCAGGAAGGTAAGTAAGAAACTAAGACTTTGAATCAAGCGTGGTCTGAGACTAGGACAATTCTTGGTGCTTAACCCTGCTTAGAGCAAAAACAATCACACATGAAACTTGTTTCTTGGTACTGAAAAATACGCACACACACTCCAACAATCCTTTATGCGGTAAATATTTCTGGGTCTTTAAGTCTGCTAGTTCTCTTTAGATTTTAGATTGCTTCAGTGTCTTCAAAGGCTTCACTTTGATAAATTTCCAACAGTCTAATTCCTGAGAAAATCTGCAAGATCTGTCTTCAGTTCAGGAGTGTGTGTTGCGTTGTGTAAAAAGGGGGATTCCTGGTTGCTGTGCCTGAGTGAGGCATCCCAGTCACGCTCCCGAGAGTATTTGTTCCTCTAACTCCATATTCAGATCCATGTGGTTGTGCTATACTGACCCTGCACTTTGTAAACCAGCAACTCTCTCACTGAAACTTTAATATTTTAATTTGTCTCCAAGTGGTGTCTCTTTTATGAACTGAACCTTTGGTGGCCTGAGTTCCTCAGCAGCATTTAGGCAATGAAGACTTCTTGCAGGTGATTTTCAAAAACTTATGGACTGACTCTTATCCTCTTGCATTCACAGCATGACATTCACCATAGGAACACAGCTCTGCAAGTGTTTTTCTAAAATTATTTGGATTTTGTAAAATTTTTCCTCAGCTGTAAAACTGAATGCCTTAATTACCGCATGGCTAGTTCTGCAAAGACAGCAATAAAGATTTCATAAAAATAATCTAAAGCATATTGCTATATACTAAAATAATTAACGTCTCAGTCTCTTTCATCTTGATACTTAGACAAAAGTGTTTGATGGGCCTCATTGGAAAGCTAAGAAAATCGCTTCTCCGATAGTTTAAAGGTGCCATTTGAGACTTTACAGTTGTAAGAGAGATCAGTTTTTACATTCAGATACATCAAAAAAATGTTAAAAGGAATAACTGGTTAAAAATAGAACCTTATTCTCTTACATCTTGATTCAGTATAATGGTTCAGCGAAACTTCAGAACTTTTCATGAAAAAAGTGGGAATCAACTTTGTGTTTTAAATATAACAAAAAGTTGTTCAAAGCTTTGAAAGGTCAATGAGCTGCAGGGGAGGAAATCAATGAGCAGAAGGCAGCAAGGATGGGTATAACAATAATGAGTTTATCCTACAGTTCTGTTGTCTTTTTCCTTTCACATATTCTATATAAAGACCAGAAAGACCTCAAATGAAATAATAATATTATATCATCAGTGAGAATTTCTCCAAATTAGAGAAATATCAGTGAGAATTGCTCCAAAAAGCTCAAGTTAAAATAGTAATTGATATCTTTTTAAAGGAGTGAGCTGATTCTTCAGCATATTGAATTAATTTCTCCTATTTTTTTTCAGTTACTGAAGAACATCTGGAGTCTTGTTGACTTCATATATTCAACAATGAATAACCCTAACTTTGCCACCCAAATTTGTTCAAATCTCATCTGATAGCATAACTGAAATAATTTAGATGGATAGATGCTTCAGATCTTTTCCTAAAGGGACTATTGTGGGTAATGTCCAGGACAGAGCCAGAGGTGAAAAATTATATCCACACAAAGGATTGGCCCTGAAGGCTAGTCACCATATAGGCAGTCATGAGGACATACAGAAAAAAAATCTTTTATTTATTTATTTTTTTGTGGCATTCTCAGACATAGGTCTGAGCATGTAACTTCTGTAATACTATTGTGTTCTTAGGAGAGAAGAATTACCTTTCTATTCACTGCAAAATCATGTTTTTAATTTTTTGAAGAGGACTTTGAGAATCAAAGTAATTTGAAGTAATGATAGAAGATTTTAAATGATACACTGAAAATGTAGCACTTGCAATACCCACGAAAAGAAGCCACATCTTTTGTGTGTTTGGCAGTCTGCTGCACCTTTGGAGAGAACCTACAGCACATTTCTTTCTATAAAGAGGCAAATAAAAGGACAAAATACCACATTCAGAACTAGTATGAAGGAAATAAATTTATAACTAACTCCTGGTCTGAAGCATTTTGCAGAGAGTGTCATAGCCTATGGCTGTCTATAAAAAATTGTCATTTAAAACATGAAGAGGTTCAAGAGGTGACCTGTGAATGCCAATGTACTTGCTTGTATGGCTGCACTGCCATGTCAAAAAGGTGGCTTCTATGAATGTCAAAATTTTTCTGATAAAAAAATAAAATCGGAGTGTAATTGCTCGTTTAAATTTGTGTGCACTCTGTGCTTTCTCAGAGGAAAAGATGGTGTGCAGGGTTTTAGAAATATTGGGCTAGAATTTTACACTTTTATAGCATCAATTATTTCTGAATGCTGTCAAATTCCAAACTAAGACATATCTTGCACGGTGGTAGAGAACAAGGTTGCTAGACACCCATGGGAATTTATTTTATTATTGTGCACATCACAGTATCATCTGGGTATATAATTTTCAAAGGAAACAGAGAAATAACAAATTCCAAATCTATCAGAGATATTAAATTCACAGTGCATCTTCATTTCATCTGAAGGGAAAGTGTTAGTTAATTTCAGTTGAACTCTGTTAGGTAGGGAAGTACAAATAAGCTGCAAGGGGAACTTTCACTTGAGTCATCTCTAACATCAGTTGCTCACCGTGTGGTGCAAGGAATGCAGTTCAGCACTGGCTCCAGCTGCAGGGATATTTCTGGCAGGAAGACATTCTCCTCTTTTAACTCAGGGCTGTTGTTTCTGCACCGGGGCAGCACTCGTATTTTGGCTGAGGGGAGATCTCAACATAAATTTTTCTAGTATATATTTCCATAGGATTTTCTAGTTTTTTTCCTATTGTGTGTATGCAGACATGTGTGCATGTACCAAAGAACCCCACAGGTTATTCGAGGAAACATATTTATGTTACATATGGGAAAATAGAAAAGTGAGGGACACTTCCTGGTAATTGATCTTTTATGTTTATGTGAAGGGTCCCTTCTTGTGACTGAAAAGTGTTTCTGCAAGCACCAGTAAAACTCCTGCTGAGGGCTAATGAGCAGGCAAATGAATATATGTGATATATTTCTAAAAAATTGTGAGCTGTTGTAACAGGCTTTTATGAAATTTCTAGTTACTTCGGAAGACAGGGATCAGCCACTGCTGTGTTATTCTTTCTTGTATTTCACTATCAAGACAAATAAAAAAAATTTCAGAGTGTTCATAAATTTCTGGTGAGGATGGACCACACTGCCCCCAAGGTAAGAGCTGCTCTGTTTATAGTATGTGCTTTTCAAATTTTGTCAGTGCAAAGAGACTTGTACCACCACTTGATTTCAGTCCCTCATAAATATATATAGAAGATGAGAGAAAAGAAAAGTTTAGAGAGCACTGTTTGCTATCCGTTTTTTTTTCTAGGAAATGTGCCCTTCACATGAAGGACTATTTTTTACATTTTTCACAAGGCCTGTAAGACCTTCACTGCAGTACACATAGCATGTACCTAGCACAGGAGTAGTGCAGACAGCAGAGCCTGAAGTGAACACTGGAGCTGGAAGTATTCGAGCTTGCCTCTCCATTTGTTGCAGTATTTCCATGGCAACCAGATGCTATAAAAAGTTATCACTAAATATATTACTTGTGCTCTTTTATTGCTTTATATTTTTTCTCTGCTAGTTATCAATCACTATCAATATAGTCTCCCACAATGTTTATTTATTTGCACTTATGCAAGTGATTTTGTATTTATTTTGTCATTATTAACATCATCAATTTTAACTGCTTATATTACCAGAGAAGATAGATAAAAGATGAATCTCTGTGGTAAATAAAAATGTAAACTCTGTCAATGAAAAAAAGTCAAGGTGAATGCATCTATCAGTAAGTATCAGAGAGGTTTTTGTTCATACAGATTTATTTTTCATGCCCAATCCGCCATTTGCTGTTAACTGCACTCTGTGATGCTAGCTTAGCTTCTGTTCAGACAGCAAGATAAATCAGATGTGGCAGAGCTTCACCTTTCATTGCTCTGTGTTGCATGCAAGAGACTGGATGCTTCCAGGCAGACAGCAAACTGTAGTGGTGTGAGCCAGAAATGACATGTCAACTGAAGTTCAAGGAGTGCCATTCAATTGTGCTCTTTATCTGCTAACAAAACAGCTCCACGGGTGTGCCAGGGGGTAGACAATGAACCACCAATGTCTAGCCGGGCAATATTCAACCATCAGACAACACCATGTGCTGGGGATGAAAATCATTTAAGAAAAAAAAGAGTAGAATGGATTGCAGCTGGAGTCCCACTCTGCCAGGTGTGACAGCCAAACCCAGCACAGGCATGAGGCACAGCTCCCCTTTTTCTCATGCAAATTGTCAGCTCTGTGCATGACTCAACTAGGCTGGTATACAGAGATTAGTTGCAGGGTCCATCACCTGCCTTTCTGCTTCATATCACTGAATCTGGGATGCCAGTGACAGATTTCTTCCTTGTTTTGTATGCAAAGGAGAAGATGTGCATGAGTCAGCAAGGGAGGCTCCACTATCTGGGTTATCCAGAAGCCGTGTAATTATGTGGCATAGACAGAGAATGATGATACTCCTAAAATCAGCAAATAAGATGACTCACCTGTCAGCTCAAAGACAAAAACTGGGTCTCTCTAGCACCAACAGTCAAATGGCAGCTGGAAAGAAAAGGTCAGAAGTTTCATATCCTGTGAAGGAGAAAGGAATAGCATGAAACATTTGGGCAGCACTGCACCGTGTGACTAGTGACTAGTACCTTGGTCCATCATTTGTTTGAAGAATTAGTTGGGAGTTTATCAACTCTGTGCCAAAAAAAATAATATATTCCACTGAAAGAAATTCTGTGTGTGTGTATAAAATGCCATGATTTTTAAAAATTGCCATAGAACTGGAAAAATAATGAAAAATGTAACAAAAAACTTAACATGGAATATGACTCCTAAAAAGGATAAAAAAGGACCCTTCAATTTCATACTACACACTGTTTTCCTTAAGGATGGAACAAATGTTGACAAACTATGTTGTAAATATTTGGCTATGTGAAGATGATTAAAAGGTCCCCAAAATCTTTCCATTGTTTTTTTCAGCTTTGAGTAGGGCCTAGATATTTAGACAAGACAGTGAAACCTCAGGTAATGCCCTATTATTTACTACTCCTTTTAAGTCCCCTGCCATACATTCTTCTTAAGAGCATAGAACCATACTGTAGGTAAGATGATAAATCATCTATTGCAACTAATTAATAATAGAATTTATATTAGCATTGTGTGAATTATCTCCGTATTCAGAAACTGATCTGGTTTTGTCAAACTATTGGGTAAATAAAAAGGGACAATACTCCTGAGCAAAAATAGCACTTAAATGCCAGCTGTTTTGTGTATGATTTAAGCAAGATTGCTTAAGAAAATTTTTCACATCCTTTGATTTTGTTTGAAATTTGTAGGAGAAATTATACCTGACCAAAATGTTGGACCTACGCAGTGGTATTCATCAGGGGTCAGTTTAACATCTTCATCGATGACATGAACAAAGGGATTGAGTGCACTCTCAGCAAGTTTGCCCATGTCAACAAATTGTGTGGTGTAGTTGACATAACTAGAGGGAAGGAATGTCACCCAAAAGGATCTTGACAGGCTTGAGAGATGGGTCATGAATCTCACGAAGTTCAAAAAGGCCAAGTGTAAGGTTCTGTGCCTGCATAGGAGCAATCACAAGCACAATGTAGACTAGGTGCAAATTGGATTGAGAACAGGCCTGAGGAGAAGGACTTGGGATGTTGGTGGGTGAGAGGCTTGACATGACCTAGGCATCGTGTTCTCACAGCCCAGAAAGCCAACCGTATCCTGGCCTGTCAAAAAAAGCATGGCCAGCATGTTGAGGGAGATGATTCTGTCCCTCCTCTCCTCTCTAGTGAGACCCTACCTTGAGTACTGCAACCAGCTCTGGAGTTCCAAACATAAGAAGGTCATGGACCTGCTAGACAGAGTCCAGAAGAGACCACAAAGCTGGTTCAGAGGCCTGGAACACATCTCCTATGAAGACAGGCTGAGAGAGTTGGGGCTGTTCAGTTTGGAGAAAAGAAGGTGAGGAGGGAGACTTTATAGCAACCTTAGTACCTAAAGGAGGCTTGCAAGAGAGCTGGACAGAGATTATTTATGAGAGCATGTAGTGACAGGACATAGGGGAATGACTTCAAATTGAAGGAGGGAAGGTTTAGATCAGATATTAGGAAGAAATCCTTTACTGTGAGGGTGATAAGGCACTGGAACAGGTTGCCCAGGGAAGTTGTGGATGCTCCATCCCGGAAGTTTTCAAGGACAGATTGGACGGGGCTTTGAGTAACCTGCTTTAGTGGAAGATGTACCTGCCCATGGCAGAAAGTTTGGAACTAGGTCATCTATAATGTCTCTTCCAACTCAGACTATTCTGATTCTACAATAGTAGAATGTAGAATCATTCTGATTTAGACATTTTGATTGCATGTATTCCCTTAGTATTTAAAACGCCAGAAAGCTACTATTCCTTTGTGTTGCCAGGATTTTTCAGGAACAATCTTTGCCTTTTTCTGGGGCCTCTTGGGACTCTATCCCATGCCCAAAGCACAGTACTTTTCTAGTTGATTTGCTGTGGAAATGAGCTTTGCTCCTAGTAACCATCCACAATGCTCAAACCTGCACTTCTCAGTATGTCACCGAATCAAATCTAGCTCTTCAGCAGCTGTCATGTGTAGTGAAACATTCAGCTTTTTTTTCAGTGTGCAATGGGGATCTGTCAGACATCTCACTTCATTCAGCCACTGCAAGTCTATTCACTTACATGCGCTGCAGAAAATGAGTGTTCACAATCACTATGGAAATGCAAATTATGCTATGAAATCTGGTAACACTATTGCAAAGCCCTGATCCACTAATATACTTCAGAACATGATTCAGTAGTACCTGTGTGAAGCGATTAATATGGGTTTAAAGCTAGCCAGTCAACTGCTTAGATAATGTTTTCTGTCAGTCTCAGAAAGTTTGTTTTCTGATGACATATTTAAGCCAGGTGGAGTAATGAAGTTTAAAACCCAATATTGAAACATTTCCAGCCAAAATAATTGCCAAGTTTAACTCACACATTTTGAATATCCACTAATGTTAAGTTGCTCCACTCCACGCTAGCAGGCAAAATCTGAAAAAATATTCCTAATAAAAATCTCAGCAGACATGAATGAGATGAAAGTTAGTGTCCATTAGCATAAATAAAGTCTGGCAGAAAACTTGCTTAAATAATTAGTAAGGTAATTAGTATCTTCAAATGTCCATCTAAGCCTGTTTTTCACAGGACTTAATATAATATGCAAGTGTTTTTTATACTTTTGTTTTAATTTAAAGGATATTATATAAACCCACAAGTACATTATTGGAAAAAAATTACATAAATGAGTGCCCTGCAACAAATGCCAGCAAGGATCAATGGTAGCGACAAGAGATCTCAAGTCTTAGGGTAAGCCCTGCTCTAACAAAGGGACATAGGATGGATATTATACACAGTCTTGTCCTCACCACGTCCTACAGATTTTGGAATAATATAAAGATGAGATGAGCCTTAGCTCATTCCTTTTGTTCTACTCTCATGCGCTTCTTCCTAATATAATATCTACTTACTGTCTTAGCATCCTAACAGCCTTCAAGATTTCATTCAAGAGAAGAGGAACTAGTGATGTGGTCTCAGGGATCAAGTGGGACCCTGTCCATGGCAGCTCCTAGCCTCTCTGAAGCTGGGACTGGCTGTAGCATAGCATCGCTCCAGACTCTGCTCAAGTGTGAAGAAGAAAGTATTGCAGCTTCATAGCAACTCTCTGCAACAGGAGAAAACCCTTCACCTGGGGTGACCCCCCTCAGGTCCTCTGCTGCTGGAATAGCAAAAATCAGCCAAAGCAGAAGACCTGGCCTTTCAAGGGTGCCACTAGTTTTGGTGTCAGTGCTATCCACCAGATCAGCCTTTGACAAAACTGATTGCTGCTTTGCAAGTCTCTGAAATACATAGTCTTAGAAGCAGTGCTACCAAATTAACAGAAAAAGACAGATTAAAGTATTTTACTGTGAGTCGTTTGTACTACCTGTGTTTCACTGTCAAAAAAAAAGAATAATTTATCCTATTTATGTTAATCAGAACAAACTAGACAATCACTTCCTTCAGAGTTTAATGTTTCTAAATGAGACACTACACAAGTAATAGAGAATTTTCAGTAGATACTGATCGAGCAAGACTGAAGACTCTACATTGCTGGAGTAAATTCCATACCAGTATAATATTTACTTCCACAAATTTACTGTAGGATGAAAGACAATGAGTAAGGAATACAAATCTTCTAAATAGGAACTAACCATTTTTTATTGAAATGTGTGCAACAATAATATGCTGTGGAGAGGTGACTCAAGATCCTTCACTCTGTCAAAGGAAATTAGTCTGTTTGTTCCAGCTGACAGTAGGGCCTACAGCAGCATGTCGATATGTGGCTGTGAATATTCTCAGCTTGAGTAACCCAAAGCTTAAGCTTCCAAAATGAGTAAATGAAAGAGAGGGAGAGAGAGAGAGAGAGAGAGAGAGATCCTGTTCCTGAGTGATTTATGCTACTGGAAGACAAGTAGGATGAATTGCCCTTGGATGTGCTTTTTTCTCCTTGGCTACTTAAGGAGTTTTAAATTATAAACGTACCTGACCTATAGGTGCCCGACTGCACTTCTGTGCAATCAGGATCATAACGATTTTTCTGAGAGGCCTCTTTCAGACTTAATACTCCCTGGCTAGGATTGGAATTGGTCTACTTAAGTTAATTTTTGAGTAACATTATGATTTAGCAGCAAAGACCATATATTTGTTAGTTGAGATTGACAGCATGATGCTTGTGTCTTTTCTTTTAAATCATTGTCAAAATTTCAGTTAATGAAATAATAACTCAGGGAGATTTGTTGTAATTCAGTGGCTCTAGAAGCAGCATGTGTAGTATGACAGCTCCATAAAAAGGTGCCAAATTGAGTCATTATGGTAATTATTACCATAAGCTAACCACTCCTGAGTTTAAAGGCATATTTAAGGTTATTTAGGCCAAGCTAATAAAACATAGAAGTTGACTTCTGTTGAAACTTTGGCTACATTAATTAATTAGATGTTTTTAAAGCATTAAAATTAAAATAAGTGTGTTGAACCAGAAAATACGCATTTTCTGTGTTGGCTTTTCCCTCAATTATAATTTACATGTATTCATTAAAAGTTATTTGTCTTGCTCAGCAATGGATCATCTGGAATGGCTTTACTGCAGAAGTGATTCATTGACATTATTATTTAAAAAATCTCAACATTTAAAACTGGCCCTCAGTGATCATACAGTACTGGTGGCATGAGGCTTTCAACAGTTGTCACCAAAGGGTCTTCTGCATCAACTCATTTATATCAGTCATTCTTCAAGGAGTCTGCAGGGTTATGTACATTAAAATTTATTCTAAGCAAAATCAGAGCCCACTTAAATGTACAACTTCCCCTTATCCCCGTTTCTTATTGGAAAAACACATTCAAAGACACATGCTGTCAAGAAGTGTCATGCCTGGTACAGGACCAAGGTGTCACCAGCTCAGCTGCCAACTAAAGCTTTAACTCGTGCCCCCAAAACCTCTCAGAATTGCTCATTTCAGCATACCCAACTGTTTGGAGCAATGAGCACTCTAGAAAATCTGGGTCCAGCTGGACAGGAGGTACAGAGACAGAAGTGGCAAAACCTTAAGGAACAAGGGCATAGAAAAGCCTCTGCACAAACCAGGACTTGAGTCAGGAAAATAAGAGAGCAAAAGAGCCCTGCAAAGGCAAAAGGAGGAAGGAGGGGATGGATAGAGATCATTTGCTCACTGGCGGTATAGGAATGATGTGGCATCTGGTGAGTTAACAGGGATCAAGTCCCTTTTGGATTACTTATGCTAGCAGTTAAAGAGATTTCTAAAAGAACTCCCCTACCAAAGTTTACTGGGCAAAATTAGAATCTGCCCCTCTACATGTTGATGGATATTAGTGTTTATAGCACAAAGGTCATGGGAGGGGGAGTAGGTTTGTTCTAGTGGCCCACACAAAGGAATTGTTGCTGGAGAGCAAAATCAAAAGGAAACTTATTAGAATCCCAGCATTTTGTCAGAATTTTTGATGACATTCAAACTTCTGTATTGAATTTATTTCCATCCCCCCTTTAAAAAAAGATATAGAATAATGTATAATACCTTGTTTATGTTTAATTTATGATGAACATGGATACTTATGGTGTAAGCAGGACTTGATGCTCAGTATATACGATGTCTGGATTTGAGTGTAACTTAGTGTTTCCAAATTTGCAGCTACTGTTTCAGGCTGAGACAGGATCCATTTATTGTGGTAAAAGTGGTATTTATCCAGTTTTACATGCTCCCATTTGAACCTGGAAGTACTTTGAGATAAGCTCCTGATTTGTAAAGCATGTTTAACCACTTCTGCAATATGTGTTGTGTTGAGCTGAGGAGCCTGTGGAAATTCTGTTCTGTTCACTCTCTGAAATTATAGTGCTTAGAATAAAATTACCTGTCTAACATCACAATTTTCCAACTGCATCATGCCAGAGGCTCTGAAAAAGTGCAATATTCCCTCTTTCTTTTTCAGCCTGACAAAAAAGGTAAGTGCAAGTTAGCACTAACACTATGCACTTTTCAAATATTTACAACTTTGTATTTTTTTAAAAAACTAAACCTGCTGTGTTCAATTAATGCAAGTTTTAGAGTAGCTCCTTCTGCTCCTAAAGCTAGAGGGAGGGCAAGCCTTGTTGTATTATGGAATATTTGCAATGTCAAGGTGGTTACTCAAAAAAGGTACAGAGCTATTTACCAGATCTTGAGGGGGGTAGGGGCATGAGACCACATCTTTTGGAAAAACTCTGGCTGTCATCAAAAAAGTCGGAAACTATCCTTTGTTTTTTGTTGGTTGTTGTTGGTTTGGGTTGGTTTGGGGGTTTTGTTTTGTTTTAAGCCAACCAACCCCCCAAAACCCCAAAAACTCTGAGGACTGATGTCTGTACTCTACTGTGCATTTCAAAACCTAATCCCTGCATATCTGTGAAGGACTGGAATTAACCTGACATTTTCAAGATAAACATACATGGTTTTAGCACTTGGAGGTAGTCTTAAGTCTCAAAACTATCCTCATTAAAGGTAAGAGCATTAATTTATATTTTTGTTCTTACCAATACCTAGTGTGTTCCTGTGCGATCAAACTACAAGCAAACATATAACGAGTTTTATATGCCTCCAAAGAATGTCTCTGCCTGCTGTTGACAGGTCTGTCACATCACCAGAAACCTTTTTTTTTCTGTCAGAGTGCTCTTTCCCCCTTTCTGGCTCCAGCAGAGCCGGTTCGCTGCCCCCCCGAGCCCCGCGA
>NW_008690622.1:1540-2603 GCF_000695815.1 Acanthisitta chloris | reverse complement strand
CGGTGGCAGGGCCAGGGGCTGGCGGGGGCTGAAAGGGCCTTTTTGGGACGGGGACAGAGGGACACGGGGACACCCGGAAGGCGCCTGGCGCTGCCACCGGCCGTTTGTCCCTGTCACCTCCCATTCATCTCCTTCCTCTTCCTCCCGGACGCCCTCGGACCCTTCCACGGCCACGGGAGCTGCCAGGGACATGGGGGGAGCACGTGGAGGGAGGGAGGGAAACAGGAGGGATGGACAGGGAACCAGGGATGGATCATGGATCAACAAGGATACAGGGATGGATGGACAGGGATACAGGGAGGGATGGACAGAGATACGGGGAGGGATGGACAGGGATACAGGGAGGGATGGACAGAGATACAGGAATGGATGGACAGGGATACAGGGATGGATGGACAGGGATACAGGGAGGGATGGACAGGGATAAAAGGAGGGATGGACAGAGATACAGGGATGGATGGATAGGGATACAGGGATGGAAGGACAGGAGGGAGGGATACAGGGATGAAGAGATGGATGGAGAGGTACAGGGATAGACTGATCCACCCCCTCACCTGCCCCGTGTCCCCCCACACGACATCCTCCACCTCTCACCTCCCCGCGTCGCTGCAGACGACGTTCTCCACTCCCCACTGACCCCTGCCCTGCCCTGTGCCCGCAGATGACGTCCTCTACCAAGGTGTACTACAGTCAGACGACGCAGACAGACAGTCGCCCGCTGATGGGCTCGGGGCTGCGGCGCCGCCGCGTCATGACCAAGGATGGGCGCAGCAACGTGCGCATGGAGCACATCGCCGACAAGCGCTTCCTGTACCTCAAGGACCTCTGGACCACCTTCATCGACATGCAGTGGCGCTACAAACTGCTCCTCTTCTCCGCCACCTTTGCCGGCACCTGGTTCGCCTTCGGCGTGGTGTGGTACCTGGTGGCCGTGGTGCACGGGGATCTACTGGAGTTCGACCCTCCCGCCAACCACACGCCGTGCGTCATGCAGGTGCACACCCTCACCGGGGCCTTCCTCTTCTCCCTTGAGTCCCAGACCACTATCGGCTACGGCTTCCGC
>NW_008690622.1:0-1522 GCF_000695815.1 Acanthisitta chloris | reverse complement strand
CCTGCTCATCACACAGCTCGTCCTCACCACCATCCTGGAGATCTTCATTACCGGCACCTTCCTGGCCAAGATCGCGCGGCCCAAGAAACGCGCCGAGACCATCAAGTTCAGCCAGAACGCGGTGGTGTCGCAGCACGACGGCAAGACCTGCCTGATGATCCGCGTGGCCAACATGAGGAAGAGTCTCCTCATCGGCTGCCAGGTGACTGGGAAGCTCCTCCAGACCCACCTCACCAAGGAGGGGGAGAGCGTCCGGCTCAACCAGCTCAACGTGGACTTCCAGGTGGACACGTCCTCCGACAGCCCCTTCCTCATCCTGCCCCTCACCTTCTACCACGTGGTGGACGACTCCAGCCCCCTGCGGGACGTGTCGCTGCGCACGGGGGACGGCGACTTCGAGCTGGTGGTGATCCTCAGTGGCACCGTGGAGTCCACCAGCGCCACGTGCCAGGTGCGCACGTCCTACCTGCCCGAGGAGATCCTCTGGGGCTACGAGTTCACCCCTGCCATCTCCCTCTCGGCCAGCGGCAAGTACGTGGCCGACTTCAGCCTCTTCGACCGCGTGGTGAAGGTGGCGGCGCCATGTTGTCACCACGAGACTGTGCGGTTCGGGGACCCCGAGAAGGTCAAGCTGGAGGAGTCGCTGCGGGAGGCCGAGCGGGAGGGGGAGGGGGCACCGCTCAGCGTCCGCATCAGCAACGTCTGAGGAGCTGGAGGTGGCACAGGTGACACCGGCCCTGAGGTGACACCAACGGCTGGAGGAGCCACCGGCACCTGGAGGCGTCAGCGAGGCTGGAGGTGCCACCAGCGACTGGAGGTTCTGCCAACCTGGAGGTGTCACCAGGGGCTGGAGGTGCTACAAAGGACTGGAGGTGTCACCAAGACTGGAGGTGTCACCAGCCTTGGAGGTGCCACCAACGACTGGAGGTGTCACCAGGGGCTGGAGGTGCTACAAAGGACTGGAGGTGTCACCAAGACTGGAGGTGTCACCAGCCCTGGAGGTGTCACCAAGGGCTGGATGTGTCACCAGCCCTGGAGGTGCCACCAACAACTGGAGGTTCCACCAATCTCAAGGTGACACCAATGCCTGGAAGTGCCACCAACACCTGGATGTATCACCAGCCTTGGAGGTGTCACCAACACCCAGAAGAGCCACCAGTCCCTGGAAGTGCCACCAGCCCCCAGCTGTCACCAGCACCTGGAGGAGCCACCAGTGCTTGGAGGCATCACCAACACTTGAAGGTGACACCAGACCGGAGAGGTGTCCCCAACCCTCGAGGTGCCACCAGCCATGGAGGTGTCACCAACACCTGAAGGTGTCGTCAGTCCCCAGAGTTCCCACCAACCCCGAAGTGTCACCAAGTGCCTGGAGGTGCCACCAGCCCTGAGGTGCCACCAACGCTTAGAAGTGTCACCGATGCCTAGAGGAGTCACCAGACCTGAGGTGCCACTAGTCCTGGAGATGTCACCAGCCCATGGGGACACCCCCTGGCTCCTCCCCCTGCCAGCGGAACCTGACACA